>NC_053025.1:542345979-542450726 GCF_003073215.2 Triticum urartu | reverse complement strand
TTTTATGGGAGAGAACCAAACCGTGAAGCTAGCGCGGAAGAGTTGAAGATGCTGCAATACAATACTCAAGCTTGTGATATTCTCTTCAACGGATTGTGCCCCGAAGAATTCAACAAAATCAACCGTCTTGAGAATGCAAAGGAAATTTGGTATACTTTGATTGATATGCACAAAGCTACCGACTCCATCAAGGAATCCAAATTGGATGTGCTTCAAAGTCAACTTGACAAGTTCAAAATGAAGGATGGTGAAGGTGTCACTGAAATGTACTCTAGGCTTGCTCTCATCACAAATGAGATTGCCGGCTTAGGAAGTGAAGAGATGACCGATAGATTCATCATCAAGAAGATCCTAAGAGCATTGGAGGGAAAATATGATACCGTGTGCACATTGATCCAAATGATGCCGAATTACAAAGATCTCAAGCCAACAGAAGTCATTGGAAGAATTGTTGCTCATGAGATGTCACTCAAGGATAAGGAAGAGCTTCACAACAAGTCAAGTGGTGCTTACAAAGCCTCATGTGATGCTCCCACATCATCAAGTGAGAAACAAGCCTTCACTGAAGAATTGATTCTGATGGTGAAGAATTTCAACAAGTTCTACAAGAGTAGAAGCAAGGAAAGAAGTTCCAAGTCAATGTCCTACAATGACAAAAGATCTTCAAGTCGTGAACGTAATTGCTACAATTGTGGAAGACCCGGACACTACTCCAATGAGTGTATGACTTCCTACAAAAGAAGAGAAGATTCTCCCAAAAGAAGAGGTAGAAGAGAAGAACCACCACCAAGAGAGAGAAGGAGTAGAGATGACCGTTATGAACGAAGAAAATCACGGAGAAGCAAGGATTCGGAAAGGAAGGGCAAATCATCAAGGAGCTAGACAAAGCGAAGACATCAAGCTCATGTTGGTGAATGGGTAGCCGGCTCCGACTCCGACAATCACTCCGAGAGAAGTTATCACTCCGACTCAGAATATACTCAAGATGAAGGTGTTGCCAGTCTAGAACTTGTGACAACCAACTCCTATGACATATTTGAGTCACCAAATGAAGGAAATGGAAGATGCTTCATGGCTAAAGTCCCAAAGGTATCACACCCTGAGTATGTTGATTTCAATAGTGATGAAGATAATTTGCTAGGTGATGATGATTTACTTGTTGACTGTCGGCGTCCTGGGAACGGGGGTCCCCAGACTTTCCTGCCTGCGGCCCGCGGCGTGGCTAAGCTAGTAGGCCGTACGGCCCACCTTCATCAACAAGGCATCCAAGACCCTCGCGAGGGGCCAAGCCTCACGAGGCGGATGACACAAAACCTCCTCTGGAGTGGCCTGGTCAGGCAGGCTCACGAGGAGCGGAGATGTCAAGGCGAGGGAACCTCACGAGGCTCTCGTGACGTGAGCCATGACGATCGGCACCAGGCGGGCGCCAGCGCGCATAGCGTCCTTGTTTCCTCTTTGGTGCTAAGGAAACCAGCGCAGGTGAGGAGTACCAAGGCATCAGGCAAAGGTTGCCATTTTGGTGCAACAAGACCGAGACCAGAAGGATGGCAAGGCGAAGGTCATCGTGGAGCCCAAGATGGCGTCACCACCAGAGCCTTTGGCAGGCGAAGACCACTTTTGTCAGGATAGCTTGTACTAGCTGTCCCCATTCAAATTGGCCCGCCATTGTTGGCTCCCTTCCCTCTCAAGATTTGGGAGGAGGACCAGGGCCTCTATAAGTAGGACTAGCCCCCACCATCGGAGAGAGGAACACAAGAAGAGGGAGAGGAGGAGGACGACGAGACCTTAGATCACTCTCACCCACACAAGTTAGCCAAGCACAAGAACACCTCAACCTGAGGAGGCTGTTCTTCCCATTGTATGGTTCATCATCAGCCCAAGAGGCAATCCACCACCACCACACTGGAGTAGGGTATTACACCACAACGGTGGCCCGAACCAGTATAAATCTTGTGTCTTTCCGTGTTGCGAGTTCGTCGAGTTCATCCACGAGATCTTAGCAAGTTAGGGCGTAGATTGGTGGGAGGAAAAGACTTCGCGTGCACCCCAGTGTTCGAACCTTAAGGGTTTGTCGGAACCCCACATCCGACATTTGGTGCGCCAGGTAGGGGTGCGCCGTAGCTTTCCTTCCATCAGGTCGTCGCTCCGTCGCTCCATCGTCCCTATGGCAGACGCTCGCCGTGCTCGAGCTGAGCGTTGGGCTGCCCTTACCGCCCGCGTCGCGCAGACGGCTCCCATCAGCGGGCCACCACGTCGTTCTCCGTCTCCCGCCGCCAACGCTGCCACCGGCCCGATGGGGAACGAGCAGCAAGCGTCTTTGTTGTATCCTTCGGTGCGGTAGGACGATCGCACCACAACTCCATCGCTGCCCCAGCCATCTCTTCGTCTCATGCACACCGCGCTCCCATGGAGGCGCGGGCCGCACTAATCACCGCAAACGAGCTCCTGCGCTACCGCCCAGTCGACGACCTCTACGAGGAGTGGCTTGACTGTGATGCCCCGAGACCGATGTGCCAGGTGTCCTCCAGTTATTTGCTGTTGTTGCCTTGTCATGTGCTTGCGTTTCATGCATTGCATATCATGTCATCATGAGCATTTCATTTGCATACATGTTTGTCTCATGCATCCAAGCATTTTCCCCGTTGTCTGTTTTGCAATCCAGCGCTCCTATGTCCTTCGGTGTCCCTTTCTATCTCTTTTCGTGTGCGGGTGTTAAACGTTTTCAGATTGGACCGAGACTTGTCTTGCGGCCTTGGTTTACTGCCGGTAGACCGTCTGTCAAGTTTCGTGCCATTTGGACTTCGTTTGATACTCCAACTGTTAACCGAGGGACCGGAAAGGCCTCGTATGTTTTGCAGCCCAACACCCCTCCAAAGTGGCCCAAAACCCACCTAAACCCCTTCCATCATCTCGGTCGTTTGATCACGATCGCGTCGCCGAAAACCGCACCTCATTTGGACTCTCCTAGCTCCCTCTACCTATATATATGTGCTCTCCTCCAAATTTTCGCGCAGTCCAAACCCTAGCCATCTCCCTTCTCGCGCCACCGGACATGTTCGCGTCGCACCAGACATGTCCACCCCCGCCGGCCACCTCGCTCCGACGAATCACGTCGTACCACGTCGCCCCGCCACCGCTCCCCTCCACTCAGGCGCCGCCACCTGGCCGTACCCGCCGCCTTTCCCGCGCGGGCCCGGGAGGCCCAGATCCGGCCCCCCAGCCCGGTGCGCCGCGCCTGCCGCCTGGTCGTCCCTGCCGCCTAGGGCGCCCCGCGCCGCCGTCGATCTCCGCCGCCATCGCGCCGGATGCGCCGCGGCTCCTTCCCGCCGGCGCTCACCCGCCGCCATGCCCCCCGTCGGCGCCTCGCTCCGCGCCCCGGCGGCGCCCTCTGTCGCCAGCGCCTCCCCGTGGCGCCCTCCTCTCGCCGGCGATCGCCGTAGCCCGTCGCGTCGCCCCTGCTCCACTCCGGCGCCCTCTCCCTCACCTCCGGCCGCTGCCTCGTTGCCTCCGGCGAAGATCCGGTCCGCCTCGACTTCCATGCCAAAGTCAACCCTAGATCCGTTCTCGGAGTGGTATATTTTCTCTAAGTCCTAGTATTTTCGAGCATATTCATCACATCATAACTCTGCACTCGTAGCTTCGATTCGCGCGTGTAGCATATCAAAATGTTCGTCTCGAGTAGTACATCATTTCATCTCATTGCATCATTTTCATTTGAGCTCATCTTGATGCCCGAAATGCTGTTGGAAGAGGGCTATGTGAGGAATATTTCAGATATGTTTCAGCAAATGGCCTTTTGTCATTTTTGCCATGATTAATGTGTGCATGCTATGATCCTGAGCTCTACATGTGTTTTGTTATATGCCATGTTATATTTACAGAGGTGCTTGCCATGTATTTATGTGATCTATGTGGTGACTAGCACAAGCATGCAAAGTAGCTTACTCGATGATGCTGATTTCAGGGACTTAGAATTTCACTAAGTCCTTGTCCTCATTTTGTTGTTATGCCATATGTTCATGTTGTTTCCTAGTGATATGTGCCTCTTTTGAGAATGATCAGTAAGGATGTTTTGTTAATATTGTGGTGCTCTATCCATACATGTCTTTGTTTGCATTTATGGAGCACCCTAGCTTGAGTCAATCGAGCTCTACTTTTGCTATAAAATGTTCCTGGCAGATTGTTAACATGTTTAGCAATTTTGCCGAGCTTGTTGTTGTTGATCCGTGCATGCTATGTTGTTGTTCTTGCCATGTCTAGCTTCTATGCCATGTCTTCTTGCTGGGTTTATGCTTAGATTGTCATGCCATGCTCTGTAGTGAGTGCATCGAGCTCGTAAACATGCCTACTTGTTAACTATTTTGCATGCTCCAGTTTTTCACTAAGTCTGAATCTGTTTATGTTTTTGCCATGTTCACATGCTTGCAGTTGTATTTTCTGATCCCTTTTGGCTCAAGGTCACTAAGGGACTTTTGTTAAGTGATTTGAGTAGCTTCCTGACATGCCTTGTTTGCCATGATATGTTCCTGTAGCATGTAGTTTTCATGCTCTAAAGATTGCTTCCTGGTGATAAATTCCTGATTTGTTGTTATTTCACTAAGTCTGAAACCTGTTATCATTTGCTCTTTTGCCATGCATGTTTGAACCTGCTATTGAGTGAATTAGCCGTAGCTCAGTGTTCATCTTTTGTCAAGCATCTTGAGTGGATCCCTGCCATGTATTTTGTTGCCATGTTTGAGTGCAGTAGCTTAATTATCTTGATGCATTTAGAAGGTCACTTGCTGATTATCGCAGACCGGTGCCATATTTGTTTTGCTTGCCATTTCCAAACCGTGCATCCGATTCCGGTGATCTTTATATCGATTTCAACCAAAATCAACTCACCTTTATAGTGGCACTCTTGGATTTCCAAGTTGAGGCCAGGTTCAATCATTCCTTTCCAAATCATGCATATGCATCGCATAGCGCATCCCGCATGTCATGCCATGTTCATGTGTTGGTTGTTTACTATGGTGTGTGCTTCTTTCCGGTGTAGCTCCTTCGGGTTAGTTCCGATAACGTCGCGTTGTGAGGATCCGTTCGACTACGTCTGTTTGTCTTCTTCATGGACTCGTTCTTCTTCCTTGCGGGATATCAGGCAAGATGACCATACCCTCGAAATCACTTCTATCTTTGCTTGCTAGTTGCTCGCACTTTTGCTATGCCTATGCTGCGATACCTACCACTTGCTTCTCATGCTTCCCGTATTGTTAAACCAAGCCTCTAACCCACCTTGTCCTAGCAAACCGTTGTTTGGCTATGTTACCGCTTTGCTCAGCCCCTCTTATAGCGTTGTTAGTTGCAGGTGAAGATTGGAGTTCGTTCCATGTTGGAACATGGATATTTTGTTGGGATACCACAATATCTCTTATTTAATTAATGCATCTATATACTTGGTAAAGGGTGGAAGGCTCGGCCTTATGCCTGGTGTTTTGTTCCACTCTTGCCGCCCTAGTTTCCGTCATATCGGTGTTATGTTCCCGGATTTTGCATTCCTTACACGATTGGGTTATAATGGGAACCCCTTGACGGTTTGCCTTGAATAAAACTCCTCCAGCAAGGCCCAACATTGGTTTTACCATTCGCCAACTAGCCTCTTTTTTCCTTGGGTTAGGCCAGCCCAAAGGTCATCTTTATTTTTTAACCCCCCCCCCTCGGGCCAGTGCTTGTCTAAGTGTTGGTCCAACCAAGCGATGTCCGGAGCTACCAGGGGCAACTCTGGGCTGGCCCACCCGACGTATTGCTCATCCGATGTGCCCTGAGAACGAGATATGTGCATCTCCTATCGGGATTTATTGGCACATCTGGGTGGTCTTGCTGGACTTGTTTTACCATTGTCGAGGATGTCTTGTAACCGGGATGTCGAGTCTGATCGGATTGTCTTGGGAGAAGGAATATCCTTCGTTGACCGTAAGAGCTTGTGATGGGCTAAGTTGGGACACCCCTGCAGGGATTTGAACTTTTGAAAGTCGTGCCCGCGGTTATGGGCAGATGGGAATTTGTTAATGTCTGGTTGTAGAAAACCTGAAGTTTACCTTAATTAAAATGCATCAACCGCGTGTGTAGCCGTGATGGTCTCTTTCCGGCGAAGTCCGGGAAGTGAACACGGTGTTGGAGTTATGCTTGACGTAGGTTGTTCCAGGGTCACTTCTTGATCATAGTTTCTCGATCGTGCTTTGCCTTCTCTTCTCGCTCTCATTTGCGTATGTTAGCCACCATATATGCTAGTGCTTACTGCAGCCCCACCTCATACCTTTTACCCTTCCTATAAGCTTAAATAGTCTTGATCGCGAGGGTGTGAGATTGTTGAGTCCCCGTGAACCAGTTTGCAGGTGCCGATGATACCGTACAGGTGACGCAACCTAGCTCAAGGAGGAGCTCGATGAAGACCCTGTTCGTAGTGTTGTTTCGTTTCAGTTGATCAGTAGTGGAGCCCAGTTGGGACGATCGGGGATGTGTAGCTTTTGGGGTAGTCTTCTTTTATTTTGGTTTCGTAGTCGGACCTTGAGTGTATCTGGATGATGTAATGCTTTATTCATGTATTTGTGTGAAGTGGCGATTGTAAGCCAACTATGTATCTTTTTCCCTAATGTATTACATGGGTTGTGTGAAGATTACCTCACTTGCAACATTGCTTTCAATGCGGTTATGCCTCTAAGTCGTGCTTCGACACGTGGGAGATATAGCCGCATCGAGGGCGTTACAAGTTGGTAATCAGAGCCTTCCCCGACCTTAGGAGCCCCCTACTTGATCGAATCGTTGGAATTTTTTAGTCTAGAAAAATGTTTTGAGTCATTTAGGAATTATATATATCGGAGAGTTAGGAATTATTTTTACTCCTCAGTCCCTTCGTCGCTCTGGTGAGGCCTCCTGACGTTGAGTTTTGACTCTTCTCTTCTCAAATTTCACTAAAAAAAATTAGGATCACGCGGGTATCTTGGAATCGTTCCGATGGTTTTGTGATGAGAACATTGTTCTTGGTGCCTCCTGACATTTAGGGGTTGTGGTAGTGTCCCGGGAAGTTGAGCTCCGAGGTGTTGTCGTCACAATTTTATCGTTGCAGTTCTGGAATACCTGAGTTTAGTTTCACCGACATCGAAAATCTCTTTTATGCAGTTGTTGGTGAGATAACCTCGATGCCACCCAGTACTGGGGCGGGAGTTCGGGAGTATTGCCATAACTCGTATAACGGATGCTTTTTGAAGGTTGAGGTAGATGATTTCCGAAGGTTTCTGGGTTATGTGTTGAAGGATGGATACAGCTGGATGTAGGATTTGCTAGTTTTGGGTGAGATATTATGCTTCCCCTGTATCCCCAACACCTGATTGCATAACCGGAGAGTTCGGGAGTTTATAAGTGGGAATTCAAGTAGCTCTTAGGATATCTTTCCGACAGATGTATGATATGAAATTGGGGTTCGATGTCTAGTGGTTCGCCTATCCATGGTCGGTTTTACAGTGGTCTCGTTGTGTCTTAAAGAGTCCTTGGCTATGCCGACTCGGGGACGCTTCATATGTCATGTGCACTGCCTTGTACATGATGGTGCTATACGATCGAGCCCGTGTAGGCCCCGCCACGAAAACTTCGGACGAAATCTCTATCATATGTTTGTTCTGGCTTATTCTGCAAGCCAATCCTTTGTTTTGTTTTGAGTTGTGGTACTGGAGTTGCTTCAAAGTCAAATGTTGATTCCATGCCTTTTTCCTAAGTGGTGTTCTCATGTTCCTATGTGAATATCAATCCTTCTTGATCATCGAGATTGTCATGTCAATCCTTTTCAGCCGACGTGCTCCTCCTCAAGTGGATCCAATCATTTCAACTTCCACAAGATCAACTCAAGTCCTCTCAACGGTGTTCATTTCATTCGTCCCAAGCTGCCTTTGTTTTCCCGCCCTCCCACCCTTTTTCTTCAAGGACTCGGATTTCTTTATGAAGTATCTATCTTATGAATATGAAGTCTCTCCATTCTTTTCCGTCAATGTTCTTACCCGGTGATGTTCATGAAGATTCTAACGGAGCCTCAAGTTCGTCATTCTTCTTTCTTTTCTTCTCCCGTGGATTCAATTCAAGCTTTGTTGATCATATCCTTTTCCTTGTTTCAATGCTTTCTAATGCCGGTGCACCTCTTAATCATCCACTTTTCACTATTCAATTGTTCCAGAGTGCTCAAGATATTTTGAAGATTCATGTTTCAACTCTGCTTTCGTTCAAACTCTTTCGAGGATGTTATATCATTCAAGCCATTTAATTCAACCGGTGCATTCTCTCTTTTAAATCGTTCAACGGTGTTTTCTTTTGAGTGGGCCCTAACCCACAGGTCTTTTCCCAGGATCTTACCTGACTCTTCTTATTTTCCGGAGTTATTCTCAAATTCATTTCAAAGTTTGACGTAAGTATGTGTTATCATCAATCAAATGTCTTTCTCCAAGATCGGTTTAATTCTTTTCATCATTGGCTCTCTTTTCGCTTTTGATTCTTCCGGAGTGTCTAAACAATTCATGGTGGTGTCTCTCGTCGACATTTTTAGATTGGAAGACCGGAGAAGATTTTTCTCTCAATCCTGCTCCATTCTCTTCAAGATTCGTGATTCTAGCTTGTTGCCATCCTCTCAGAATTATTTTCGATTGTGGGAATTCTTTTCACCTATCCGGAGCAATTCAAGAGTCTTCTCAGTTTGATTATCCGGAGTCCATAAATTCAGGTTTATTCATTCCAGCTTTCAGCTCTCATACTCAAAATCATACCGGTGCTTAAATCAAGGACTCTCTAATCAGCTCGTAATCTCTTCGTTCTCATGGATCTAAATTCTCTCAAACATCTTCGTTCATTTGCTAATTCTTACCAGTGATTCATCCCTTTACTTCGTTCATTTTAATTCTTACGGTGGTTCGTTCAAGAGTTCTCTTCCTTGGTTATCATATCAATTTATTCATTGTTTCAATCCTTCCAGTGGATCGTTGAAGACCTTCTCAAGTTTACGCTATATCTATCTTAATCTTTTCTACGAGAATAAGTAATATGCCAAATCCGTTGATTGTCATCAATTTAAATTGGTGAAGGATAAGTATAATGTAATTCTTATTCTTGTTTCATCGAGTGATTAATTCCTTATTCTGGAGGCTCTTCAAATTCCTGATTTCAATTGTTTTCATCTTCTCTTTTTCCCGGAGTTCCAACCGTTTTCAACTATTTCACCACGGAGATTCATCTAAATCGGTACAAGGTTTCACCTTGTGTTTTCAACTTTTTTTTCTTCCGTTTGATCATTCTTTTGGTTAACGGAGTTCTTCATGAAGGCTCTACATGATGGCTCATCAAGGATTTTATTCCTTCTCCAAGTTTTTCATCGAGATTCTTTTCTAAGAAGCTCAAGCTTTCTTCATATTGTAATCCAGAGTGCAATTCTTTCTTCCGTATAATTGGAGGTGGTATTATGTCATTCTTGATAATTTGAATTCATGTTTCATGATTCACATGTTGTTATGAATGAGATATTTTAAATCCATCAACCTCTTCATTGGAGTTATCTTGTGTCATGTTTCACCTAAAGCCTTCCCTAAGGATTGTTGCTATCTATGGTGCTTATAAATGATCCAAGTTCTTCACCTACCCTCCCGGTGAAATAAGTTTCTCGTCTCCTTATTCATATCAATCCAATCTATCGTTTCCATGAGCGGCAGAATTTCACCTCATAGTTTTGAGATGTTCTCCATAAGTCCACTACAACCTTGTTCTTTTCGTTGTTGGTTTTCCAACAACTCCGTTCGACCCTTCTCCTAAGGATGCCTTTTCAAGCTCACTTGTGGCATAAGTTGGCATTTCCCTTCTCCATTCTTTTATTCCAATGAGCGATCTTTTATTCTTTCTTCCGGAGGCATTATGATGTTGCTCTCTTCAACCCATCATCTCATTTTATCAAAGATCATGTTCTTTCCTTTGCTTATCCATTTAACTGGAGTGTTGTGTCCTCTGCTCAAGTTCTTTTCATCTTATCAAGTCTTGCTTAACTTCTTAACCGGAGTGGTTTCAATATATATCTTGCCCTTCAACCTTAAGGTTTTCGCAATGTTCTTTGTTCCTCTTTTCTAACGGAGTGTTTTCGAATTTGTTCACCTTCGTTGGATTCTTTTCTCGAAATTATTCAACCTCGCAAGGTTCCTCGGTTTCACTCATTGGTCAAAGAAGCAACTTACTTTTACCTCCTCTCTTTCTCTTCTGTTTTCCCTCCGGTGCCATTCCAAATCTCGGGACGAGATCCTCTCGTAGTGGTGGAGTGTTGTAATGCCCCGAGACCGATGTGCCAGGTGTCCTCCAGTTATTCACTGTTGTTTCCTTGTCATGTGCTTGCGTGTCATGCATTGCATATCATGTCATCATGAGCATTTCATTTGCATACATGTTCGTCTCATGCATCCGAACATTTTCCCCATTGTCCGTTTTGCAATCCGGTGCTCCTATGTCCTCCAGTGTCCCTTTCTACCTCTTTTTGTGTGCGGGTGTTAAACTTTTTCGGATTGGACCGAGACTTGTCTTGCGGCCTTGGTTTACTACCGGTAGACCGCCTGTCAAGTTTCGTGCCATTTGGACTTCGTTTGATACTCCAACGGTTAACCGAGGGACCGGAAAGGCCTCGTATGTGTTGCATCCCAACACCCTTCCAAAGTGGCCCAAAACCCACCTAAACCCCTTCCATCATCTCGGTCGTTCGATCACAATCGCGTGGCCAAAAATGGCACCTCATTTGGACTCTCCTAGCTCCCTCTACCCATATATATGTGCTTTCCTCCGAATTTTCGTGCAGTCCAAACCCTAGCCATCTCCCTCCTCGCGCCACCGGACATGTCCGCGCCGCACCGGACATGTCCACCCCCGCCGGCCACCTCGCTCCGATGAATCACGTCGTGCCACGTCGCCCCGCCGCTGCTCCCCTCCACTCAGGCACCTCCACCTGGCCGTACACGCCGCCTCTCCCGCGCGGGCCCGGGAGGCCCAGATCCGGCCCCCCCGGCCCGGTGCGCCGCGCCGGCCGCCTAGGGCGCCCCGCACCGCCGTCGATCTCCACCGCCACCGCGCCGGATGCGCGGCGGCTCCTTCCTGCCGGCCGCCGCCCTTCGCCGGTGCTCACCCGCCTCCATGCCCCGCGCCAGCGCCTCGCTCCGCGCCCCGGCAGTGCCCTCCGTCGCCAACACCTCCCCGTGGCGCCCGCCTCCCACCGGCGATCGCCGTACCCCGTCGCGTCGCCCCTACTCCACTCTGGCGCCCTCTCCCTCACCTCCGGCCGCCGCCCCGTTGCCTCCGGCGAAGATCCGGCCTGCCTCGACTTCTGTGCCAAAGTCAACCCTAGATCCGTTCTCAGAGTGGTATATTTTCTCTAAGTCCTAGTATTTTTTGAGCATATTCATCGCATCATAACTCTACACTTGTAGCTCCGATTCGCGCGTGTAGCATACCAAAATGTTCGTCTCGAGTAGTACATCATTTCGTCTCATTGCATCATTTTCATTTGAGCTCATCGTGATGCCCGAAATGCTGTTGGAAGAGGGCTATGTGAGGAATATTTCAGATATGTTTCAGCAAATGGCCTTTTGTCATTTTTGCCATGATTAATGTGTGCAAGCTATGATCCTGAGCTCTACATGTGTTTTGTTATATGCCATGTTATCTTTACAGAGGTGCTTGCCATGTATTTGTGTAATCTATGTGGTGACTAGCGCAAGCATGCAAAGTAGCTTACTCGATGATGCTGATTTCAGGGACTTAGAATTTCACCAAGTCCTTGTCCTGATTTTGTTGTTATGCCATATGTTCATGTTGTTTCCTAGTGATCCGTGCCTCTTTTGAGGATGATCAGTAAGGATGTTTTGTTAATATTGTGGTGCTCTATCCATCCATGTCTTTGTTTGCACTTATGGAGCACCCTAGCTTGAGTCAAACGATCTCTACTTTTGCTATAAAATGTTCCTGGCAGATTGTTAACATGTTTAGCAATTTTGCCGAGCTTGTTGTTGTTGATCCGTGCATGCTATGTTGTTGTTCTTGCCATGTCTAGCTTCTATGCCATGTCTTCTTGCTGGGTGTATGCTTATATTGTCAAGCCATGCTCTGTAGTGAGTGCATCAAGCTCGTAAACATGCCTACTTGTTAACTGTTTTGCATGCTCCAGTTTTTCACTAAGTCTGAATCTGTTTATGTTTTTGCCATGTTCACATGCTTGCAATTGTATTTTCTGATCCCTTTTGGCTCAAGGTCACTAAGGGACTTTTGTTAAGTGATTCGAGTAGCTTCCTGACATGCCTTGATTTGCCATGATATGTTCCTGTAGCATGTAGTTTTCATGCTCTAAAGATTGCTTCCTGATGATAAATTCCTGATTTGTTGTTATTTCACTAAGTCTGAAACCTGTTATCATTTGCTCTTTTGCCATGCATGTTTGAACCTGCTATTGAGTGAATTAGCCGTAGCTCAGTGTTCATCTTTTGTCAAGAATCTTGAGTGGATCCCTGCCATGTACTTTGTTGCCATGTTTGAGTGCAGTAGCTTAATTATCTTGATACATTTAGAAGGTCACCTGTTGATTATCGCAGACCGGTGCCATATTTGTTTTGCTTGCCATTTCCAAACCGTGCATCCGATTCCGGTGATCTTTATATCGATTTCAACCGAAATCAACTCACCTTTCCAGTGGCACTCTTGGATTTCCATGTTGAGGCCAGGTTCAATCACTCCTTTCCAAATCATGCATATGCATCACATACCGCATCCCGCATGTCATGCCATGTTCATGTGTTGGTTGTTTACTATGATGTGTGCTTCTTTCCGGTGTTGCTCCTTCGGGTTAGTTCCGATAACGTCGCGTTGTGAGGATCCGTTCGACTACGTCTGTTTGTCTTCTTCATGGACTCGTTCTTCTTCCTTGCGGGATTTCAGGCAAGATGACCATACCCTTGAAATCACTTCTATCTTTGCTTGCTAGTTGCTCGCTCTTTTGCTATGCTTATGCTGCGATACCTACCACTTGCTTCTCATGCCTCCCATATTGTTAAACCAAGCCTCTAACCCACCTTGTCCTAGCAAACCGTTGTTTGGCTATGTTACCGCTTTGCTCAGCCCCTCTTATAGCGTTGTTAGTTGCAGGTGAAGATTGCACTTTGTTCCATGTTGGAACATGGATATTTTGTTGGGATACCACAATATCTCTTATTTAATTAATGCATCTATATACTTGGTAAAGGGTGGAAGGCTCGGCCTTATGCCTGGTGTTTTGTTCCACTCTTGCCGCCCTAGTTTCCGTCATATCGGTGTTATGTTCCCGGATTTTGCGTTCCTTACACGGTTGGGTTATAATGGGAACCCCTTGACGGTTCGCCTTGAATAAAACTCCTCCAGCAAGGCCCAACATTGGTTTTATCATTCACCACCTAGCCTCTTTTTCCCTTGGGTTAGGCCAGCCCAAGGGTCATCTTTATTTTTAACCCCCCCCCCTCGGGCCAGTGCTTGTCTAAGTGTTGGTCCAACCGAGCGATGTCCGGAGCTACCAGGGGCAACTCTGGGCTAGCCCACCCGACGTCTTGCTCATCCGATGTGCCCTGAGAACGATATATGTGTAGCTCTTATCAGGATTTGTCGGCACATCTGGGTGGTCTTGCTGGACTTGTTTTACCATTGTCGAGGATGTCTTGTAACCGGGATGTCGAGTCTGATCGAATTGTCTTGGGAGAAGGAATATCCTTCGTTGACCGTAAGAGCTTGTGATGGGCTAAGTTGGGACACCCCTGCAGGGATTTGAACTTTCGAAAGCCGTGCCCGCGGTTATGGGTAGATGGGAATTTGTTAATATCCGGCTGTAGAAAACCTGAAGTTTACCTTAATTAAAATGCATCAACCGCGTGTGTAGCCATGATGGTCTCTTTCCGGCGGAGTCCAGGAAGTGAACACGGTGTTGGAGTTATGCTTGACGTATGTTGTTCCAGGGTCACTTCTTGATCATAGTTTCTCGATCGTGCTTTGCCTTCTCTTCTCGCTCTCATTTGCGTATGTTAGCCACCATATATGCTAGTGCTTGTTGCAGCCCCACCTCATACCTTTTACCCTTCCTATAAGCTTAAATAGTCTTGATCGCGAGGGTGTGAGATTGTTGAGTCCCCGTGACTCACAGATTACTTCCAAAACCAGTTTGCAGGTGCCGATGATATCGTACAGGTGACGCAACCGAGCTCAAGGAGGAGCTCGATGAAGACCCTGTTCGTAGTGTTGTTTCGTTTCAGTTGATCAGTAGTGGAGCCCAGTTGGTACGATCGGGGATCTGTGTAGCTTTTGGGGTAGTCTTCTTTTATTTTGGTTCCGTAGTCAGATCTTGAGTGTATCTGGATGATGTAATGCTTTATTCATGTATTTGTGTGAAGTGGCGATTGTAAGCCAACTATATATCTTTTTCCCTAATGTATTACATGGGTTGTGTGAAGATTACCTCACTTGCGACATTGCTTTCAATGCGGTTATGCCTCTAAGTCGTGCTTCGACATGTGGCAGATATAGCCGCATCGAGGGCGTTACATTGACCGCGTCGCCGAGCTCGTCGGCGCCGCAGGGGGCTCCCCGGCGCTGTCCCTCTCTCGGCCTCACCGTCAGCCAGCCACGGGCGACGAGGCCCGAGGCGCGCCTCCACCACCCCAGCCCAAAGACGGCGCCTTGGCACCAAGGTGTGTGGCCTCGCGGTGCGATCCGCCACGACCGGTGGCCGCGCGCGAAGAGAGAAGCTGCCAAGAAATCCCAAGGGCGCGTGAAGCTGCACTCGCACTTCCCGCGCCGCCTTGTCAAGACCATGCGCCGCTTGCGGCGGCACCACGCGGACCTCGACAAGACCAAGCTCCACCTCCAAGGCGGGCCCCGGTAACCACGGCCGGCTGCTGCGCCTTCACCCCGAGCTGCACAGCGTCGCCTGGCCAGGCAAGTTCAAGCCAGATCTGCCTCCTCGCTACGACGGCACCGCCGACCCCGCAGAGTTCCTGCAGCTCTATGAGCTGAGCATCGAAGCAGCCAACGGCGACGAGAAAGTCCTGGCGAACTGGTTTCCCATGGCTCTCAAGGATGGGGCCCGCACCTGGCTCCTGAACCCGCAGCACGGCTCGATCTCCTCCTGGGACGAGATGCGCGACTGCTTCGTCGCCAACTTCCAGGGCACTCGTGACCTCCTGCCGGCCGCGAACGACCTGCGCAGCATCAAGCAACAACCAGGGGAGACCCTCCAGAAGTACATCCAGCGCTTCAACAACACCCGCCTCAAGATCCCCAAGGTCACGGATGAGGCCATCATCTCTGCATTCTCTGACGGCGTTCGTGACGTCAAGATGAAGGAAGAGCTCGCCATCCATGAGGAGCTCTGCACGTCTCAGGAGTTGTTCAACCTGGCAACCAAGTGCGTGAGAGCTGAGGAGGGGCGCCTTTCCCTCCTAGAGCTGCCAGCCGCGGGCACAGAGGAGAAGAAAGCCAAGGCCAAGGACGTGAAGCGCAAGGAAGCGGTAGTGCTAGCTGCGGAGCCCGACACCAAACGGGGCAGAGATCAGTCCGAGTCATCCAAGAACGGCTGACCGTTCTTCGCCTTCCACAACTTGAACACCCACAACACCAGCGACTGCCAAGAGCTCCGAGCCCTACATGAGGAACGCTACGGTCGACGCCCCGAGCGCAGCGACCGGGGCTATGGCCGTGGAGGAGGACGAGGAGGCAGACGCTGGGACGACCGTGGCCCATGCCAAGAATGGCGCGACAGGCCTCGTGAGGACCGCTAGCAGGACCAACCTCGCGAGGGGCCCTGGAGGGACCAGCCTCGTGAGGATCGCCCCCAAGGCAACGCCGGTCTTCCTCCACTGCCGCCAAGAAGGAACGACGACCATCATCAGGACAAGGGGGCTGGGGAGCTTCCAGGAGTCGGGTGCAATCGCCTGCATCTTGGGCGGCGCCCAGGCCCCAGCCTCTCAGCGCATCTTCAAACGGTTCGCTCGCGAGGTGAACGCAGCGCTCCCCAAGCTTGAGGCCGCGCGCCCGCTCAAGTGGTCCCAGTGCGCCATCACTTTCGACTCGGTAGATTAGCTCAAACGCGTGTCCACCATTGGCATCCTCCCGATGTTGTGTTCCCCAGTCATCAGCAATATGCAGGTTACCAAGACCCTCATCGACGGCGGTGCAGGGCTCAATGTTCGACACCTTCGACAACCTTCAAGTGCCATATGAGCAGCTCCAGCCTACCAAACCTTTCTCAGGAGTGACCGACGGCTCCACCACACCGATAGGGCAGGTCTGCCTGCCTGTCACCTTCGGCACACGCGACAACTATCACACCGAGCTCATCGACTTCGACGTCGTGCACATCTGCCTACCGTACAATGCCATCCTCGGGTATTCGGCCCTGGCAAACTTCATGGTGGTCACCCACCACGGCTACAACGTCCTCAAGATGCCTGGAAGTGGTGGGGTCATCACGGTCCCGTGTGAAGAAAGGGATGCGGTGTGCTCCCTCAAGCGCGCCTTCCAAGCTGCAGCAATCGATGACCCCGACAACAGAAGTGAGGGCCCTCCGGAGGCCATCCCCAAGAAGAAGCAGCTGCGCCACCCAGGACCTCAGGAGGATGGCCTCGCGACGAAAGCCTCGTCAGGATTAGCGTCCGTCCCAAGGGCGCCTCCCTCCGTCGCATAGGAAGGCGCGCCCAGCGCCCTCCTCGGGCAGGGCTCGGGGGCTCTCTTCTGGAGGGCCTCAGGCCTTGCCAACCTCACGAGGGAGGCGCTTGGGCGCCACTTGGAGGTGTGCCACACGGCACGTTTTCCTCAGGAGGACGCAGGGCAAGGGGTGCCCACCGCTTAGGAGTTCATCGCCAAGACCACACAGGAACTGCAAGACGCAAGAGCCATGCGGGGCGAAAGCCGCTCACAGGGCGTGGCTTACCACCCAGGCGAGAGTGTTGAGCTGCGCGTCTGCATCGATGTCCCAGGGCTCAACAGGGCCGCATCTCAGGAGCGTTTCTGGCCTTCGCGTGTGGGCTGTTGTGAGGGCCCGCCACATAGCTACGTTCGCATGCCCCTTGGTTTGCCGAGCGTGGCGCAGGCCTATCAGCGCGCCGTGCGGCGTGACCTGGCGGCTCAAGAGGCCGGGCACCGCGTCGCCCTAGAGGGAATGGAGACGGTCTTCAGGAAGCCTCCTGAGCCCCCAAAGCCCCCTGAGACTCAGGGCTCCGGTGGCTCATGAGGAGTCCTTTCTCCAACGAACGCCTTCAGCTGCACCAACTCGGCTTCGTCTATAGAACCAGGTGACATCTTCCAAGCTCGTTAAGCTGGGAGTGCCCCTTGGGCTGCATTATTCCTAGGCCGTGTGGGTCCGTCCCTATGGCATGTATCACATTTGCTTATGTCTTTAGCTTACCTTGCTGGGGGCGCCCCTCGGGCTGCATCATCCCCAAGCCGCTCAGGTCAGACCCGGTGGCATGTATCTTCCTGCATTTACCCAAGCTGATTTGCATCCCTGCTTAACCTGCCTATGGTTATCACCTGCTCAATTGCCACCTGACGCGGATATATTCACCCCGTGCAATTCGCTTGCGCGTTAAAAGGGGGGCTCCTGAGCATCGCGACTCAGGAGCTCTTACTGGCTCTCCAGCCCTCACCCCCTGGCCTTGACCACGGCATCATGACCTGGCATACCAGCGGCAGCTGAGCTCGCTCGAGGGCCGGGACCTGAGGACGTAGAGTGCTTGCACCTGACCGCCTTGCAGGAACACACAGTCACCAAGACTCAAGACCAGGCGCAACCCGCCTTGAGGTAGGGCCTCGTGAGTCCCGCGCTGGCTCACGAGTGCCCAGATACACCTCGCAGCCCTACCGTGCAAGCCACGTGTCAGGGCGGGGCTGTACACGCCCCGGGGGCTCCTCCCGGAGGGGCCCCCATCCCATGCACAAGTGGAAGCACCATGCTCTGCGCTGGCCGTCGACACTGCCGAGGAGCGGCTATGCCCGTGCACAAGCGGAAGCACTATGCTCCGCGCTAGTGATAAACAACTGAGGGCGGCCCCACGGTCGTACCAACCTCAGGGAGCCCAAAGCTCAGCGTCCGGCCTCACCGCAACGCCTCCCTTCGAGAGAGCCGCGCGAGGGGGCTGGGCACGGGGCTGCGCTCGGGCCACACCCAAGCGCACGCCACCCAACCAGGTCTCCTGGACCTGCATCGCGCGCACGTCTCGAGGCCTCGGCAAGGGCAGGTATGGAAAATGTTTGCGCGTCAAGGGGGACTCCTGAGCATCGCGACTCAGGAGCCTAACTGGTCACGTAGCCCCTCACTCCTTGGTCCGTCCTGGTCTCCGGTCGGCCCAATGGCGGTTGAGGTATGCGCAGGGCCAGGCCCTGCCGACGTAGAACACCAGTCAATCCTCGCGAACTCTCCCTATAAGCTGTTTGTGCATCAAGGGGGACTCCTGAGCATCGCAACTCAGGAGCCTAACTGGTCATGTAGCCCCTCACTCCTTGGTCCGTCCTGGTTTCCGGTCGGCCCAATGGCGGTTGAGGTATGCGCGGGGCCGGGCTCTGCCAGCGCAGAAAACAAAGCAAATAGGAAGGAAATCACAAAATCTCAAAGCAAATATTACAAACATATTGTCCTCGCACGTTATCCTCACGATATCAAATGAAAAGTCTAAACGCCTCCCCGAGGCCTAATGCATGTTGCAGGAACGAAACAGGAGAGTAGCCGCAGGTCACCCCTGGACGCCGCCATCACCTGCGGAAGGCGCCACTTCGTGAGCAACATTGTCTTCGCCTTCACCACCAGCTGCAGGATCGGCGACATCGTCGGACAGAGGAGCGGAGACAAAGCTGCGGAACTTCTCCAACAAGGCCTCCACCTGACCTTGCACAGCTGCAGCGGCAGCCTCGTATTGGTCTTCAGCCATAGGCTCCAGCAGCTCATCAAGGCAAGCGTTGGGGTCGCGAAGGTACAGGTGGCTGAAGACGCGAGTCAATGCAGCTGAAGACAGGACGTGAGCCTCTGCCTCCACCATAGGACCAACACCGTCAACGACTTCCTCGAGCGCCTGCACCAAGAGAGGAAGCAGCTGGGCGGGGCCGTCCTCGTCGGTGGCCAGCGACCTCTCCAGGCCATGCTCGTAAAGCGTCTTCAGTGCCTTCCAGGACCTCCTCTCGAGATCGGCAAAGGCCGCACGGTCTTCAGTCAGGACTCGCGCCTTGGCGTCGAGCTTAGCCTCCCTCACCTTCACCTCCCGCTCTAGCTCTTCCAACCGGCTGTGCTCGGCGGCCTGCGTCTGCCCCAACTCCACCAGCTCAGCATCGCGGTTCTTGACGGTGCCCTCCCAGGCCTTCATTTCCCCCTCCTTCGCTTGGTGGCAGCGTGCTTCTTCGGCAAGCTTGGTGCGCAGGCCCTGAAATTCGTCCTCCAGCGCCTGGCAGCGGTCGCGGGCGACCTCGGCATCTTTCAACGCCATGTCACGACCGGCTGCGGCATTGGCGGTGCTCTGCTTCTCCTCAGAAGCCGCAACGGCCTGGCCCAGCGCCGCGTGAACCGCCGAGTCGGAATGGAGCCAGCCTAAAGCCAACTCCAGGCGCCCGGCCACAAGGCGTGGGTCTGTGCCCATGAGATCCGCCTGCAGCAGGGTCATCTCCAAGAGAGCACGTTCCAAAGTAGCAGCAGGGGCAGAAGAACCTGGAAGTGGAGGTGCAGCAGTGGGAGGAGGCGACATCATCACCAGGACCTGGGAGACCGCGACCTCCGAAGCAGCTGGGACCTCGTCAGCCGCGCCAGGCGCCGGCACCTCCGGAGCTAGCAAGGCCATGGGGGCTAGCTCCACGTGGTGATGCTCCTCTTGGCCCCATGAGGACGACCGGGCTGGGAGATGCGGGCGCTGCTCCCACCTTTTCCCGAGGAAGGAGGCACGAACACTGCATCCTCCTTCATCTTCTTTGCAGAAGACGTCGGCCTAACCAACCAAGGGCCGGCATCAGGAAATAAAGACTGCAAATAGGGACAAGGCGAAGCTTGAGACACTTACTGATCCACCGCGACATACTTACGCTTAGGAAGCCTGAAGCCTGACAGCATCGGGGCGGAGGCGGCATCACGAGGCACCAACGACGACCTACCCCTTGTCGAGATGGGGGGCTGCTCCCTCTTCCTTTGGCGGGCGTCGGCCTCGGCATCGTTAGGAAGTGCGCGGAGGATCTCGGCCTTGCTTAGAGGGGAAGTCTCCCCCACCTCTTCCAGAGTCTTCTCCGGGTCCACCTCCTCTTCCCCCTCCCTGCGGGGCTCGCCAGACGACACCTCCACCGGTTCCAGTGCCGCGGGGGCTCCCAGAAACACCGGCGGCACCAACCCACGCGCATCAAAGGTCGGCCTGGAGGCGACGAATTCCTCCCGATCCTTGTGCTGGAACAGGGGGACGAAGGCGCTTGGTGGGTACTCCTGGTTGTCCCCAACTATGAGGCACAGGACAGCGGCCAATTCATCATCAGGCAGGGCCCCTGGCCTCAGGCGTGTCATGTTCCCCTCTTCTTCAAGCTCCCACAGAGGGCGTGCACGCGCCTGGAGTGCAGCTACTCGCAGGGTCAAGAACTCCCTCATAAGCATGACCCCGTCACCTTTGCCGCCCTCGTGTTGCCCGGTTTTAGGTCGGTCACCATCTGCCCCAACACTGATGAGGCCCGCTCATCAGCAAGCTCCGCCCTGGGCCATCCCCCGTGGAAAGAGGGCGCCGCCGTGGGCAACGCCAGACGCGGATCCGCGCACTTGGCGTCCATCATGACCCATTTGGATCGAATGTTGTCGGCCCTCTTCCCAGTGCTCGAGATCGAGTTGGCCTTGCCAGATGCAACGAAGTTAGCGCATCCGAGATGTTACCCTCACTGACACGGAGGAAGAAGAAATGGCGCAGGAGCGCCACGGACGGCATCACGCCCAGGTACGCCTAACAGTAGTAGGCGAAGATGGAAAGGAGGAGGACAGAGTTGGGACGGAGATGCAGCGCCTGCAGCCCGTAGTGGTCGAGGACTTCGTAAAAGAAGCCGGAGAAGGGAGGAACCAACCCGACGGCGATGCTGCTCGAGAAGAAGGGGAAGAAAGGGCTTTCCTCGGGCACCGGCGCGTCGGAGGCAAGCCGGAGCTCGGTCTTCCCCCACTCGTTGCTCTTGCCTGCCGTCAACAGGCGCACGGAGGCGAGGCTCTTCTCCGTGATGGTGGGCGCCTCAAGGGATGGCTCGTACCAAGCCGGCGCTGCGGAAGCCTTGGCCTTGCGCAGCGCCATGGATCGCAGCTACAGGATGAGATTGGAGCGGATCTGGAGGTAGCGGTAGCGGAGAGTAACGAAGGGGATCTAGAGCAAGGAGAGGAAGAAGCAATGAAGGCAAGTGCTGCCTGCGCCAGCCTTTTGACAGGTCGAGCAGTTGCCGAGGCAGCATGGGGAAGCGGAGACGCCCACATCCAATTAAACCACCATGTGTCAACCGAGGCCGCGGGCTTTCGGGGCCCGCGGTGCTCCATACTTGACCCTTGGCTTCGCCGTGAAGCCAAGCCCGAGCGCACCTTGGGCCCGGGGGCTACTGTCGGCGTCCTGCGAACGGGGGTCCCTAGACTTGCCTGCCTGCGGCCCGCGGCGTGGCTAAGCTAGTAGGCCGTACGGCCCACCTTCATCAACAAGGCATCCAAGACCCTCGCGAGGGGCCAAGCCTCGCAAGGCGGACGACACAAGACCTCCTCTGGAGCGGCCTAGTCAGGCACGCTCACGAGGAGCGGAGATGTCAAGGCGAGGCGAACCTCACGAGGCTCTCGTGATGTGAGCCATGACGATCGGCACCAGGCGAGCACCAACGCGCACAGCGTCCTTGTTTCCTCTTTGGTGCTAAGGAAACCAGCGCAGGTGAGGAGTACCGAGGCATCAGGCAAAGATTGCCATTTTGGTGCAACAAGACCGAGACCAGAAGGACGGCAAGGCAAAGGTCATCATGGAGCCCGAGATGGCGTCACCACCAGAGCCTTTGGCAGGCAAAGACCACTTTTGTCACGATAGCTTGTACTAGCTGTCCCCCTTCAAATTGGCCCGCCATTGTTGGCTCCCTTCCCACTCAAGATTTGGGAGGAGGACCAGGGCCTCTATAAGTAGGACTAGCCCCCACCATAGGAGAGAGGAAGAGAAGAAGAGGGAGAGGAGGAGGACGACGAGACCTTAGATCACTCTCACCCACACAAGTTAGCCAAGCACAAGAACACCTCAACCTGAGGAGGCTGTTCTTCCCATTGTATGGTTCATCATCAGCCCAAGAGGCAATCCACCACCACCACACTGGAGTAGGGTATTACACCACAACGGTGGCCCGAACTAGTATAAATCTTGTGTCTTTCCGTGTTGCGAGTTCGTCGAGTTCATCCACGAGATCTTAGCAAGTTAGGGCGCAGATTGGTGGGAGGAAAAGACTTCGCGCGCACCCCAGTGTTCGAACCTTAAGGGTTTGCCAAAACCCCACATCCGACAATTCTAGTGATGAAAACTATGATGAACTTGCTATTAATCATATTAATCAAGATAAAACGAATGACAATGATAAGAAGGAGATTGAGCGTCTAACTAAAGAACTAAACACTCTTAAGTTAGCTCATGAAACTACCTTGGAAAATCATTGAGAGCTTTTAAAGACTCATGAGAATTTACGCTTCGAAAAGCTTAACCTTGAGCAAGAGCATGGGTTCTTAAAAGCGATCAATTATGATCTTCGCATGAAAAGTTCTTCTTACATTGCCAAGCATTTACTCCCGTCTACTTACATGCCACAAGTTAAATCTAGCAACAAGAGTAAGAAAGATTCTTCTTCTAGTAGTAACAATAATCATGCTAAACCCAATGTTGTTGCTTCTAGTAGTTCTCTTGATTCCACTAATGATTCTCTTAGCCAAGTTCCACTTGAGCAAGAAAATAGCTTATTGAAGGGAATTATAGAGAAAGGTGTTTACAAGAGCCTTGTCGGAAGTAAGCAATTGAGGAAATTGTATGCAAGCAAGGAAGGCACTGAAAGAATCAAGGTGTTGGTTTTGAATGAAAGTTCAATGCCAATGGAGTTGAGTGGGAAGAAGATCAATACCCCAAGACGAAGTTTGTTCCTCAACAAGAGAAGTATGATCCTACTTCTTTCCAAGGAACATGATGTAGGGTAGAGACCCTAATCTCCCGATCTTTCATGAAAGGAGCGGATCCCGGGGAAAACACGAAGAACACGAGGAAGAACAGAAGGAAAACACAAGAGGAAATCACTAAACCGACACGAATAAGTCACACATGGGCTAGATCCTCGAGTACATAGGTAGAGACACATGAATCCATGGACAACTAAGGACGATACACGGTAACCGGTTCTCCATGAGGAGGTCTTGATGGGGCCGCCCAAGAGGGGGTCTTGATGATCTTCTCCGAAAGGAGGTCCTGAATCCGCTTGGGGGATCTTCTCCGGTGGAGGCTCGAATCTCCGAGGAGAAGGTAACCAAGTGGATGAGCAAAGCTCTCTCACAAAATCTGAGCTAAACATTTGCTAACCCTAGAAAGGAGGTGGGGAGGTCTATATATAGTCTAAGTGCAAATGGGGGCGAAAGTAGGGGTACATGGGCCTTGGGCCCGAATCTGGACGCAGCCAGGTACCGGACGTCCGTTGGTGACCGGACGTCCGGAGTCTCAGGAGCGGTCGGTCGTCCGGTGTCCTCCGGACGTCCGCTGGTTCTGCTCTGTGATGGGGGTGCCGGACGTCTGGAAACGTCGGACTTCCGCTGACTTTAGTCCGGGTGTAGGTGCGTCGGTCGTTCGGTCTGGACCGGACGTCTGCTCATTTGCTTCGGGTGCCGGGGCACCGGTCGTCCGGTTTGGACCGGATGTCCGCTGGCTGGGGCTCGGCTGAAGCTTCAGGCACCGGACGTCCGGTCCCGGCCGGTCGTCCGGTGGCTGGGACTTTTCCTTCAGCCCTCCTTCTTCTCTGTCTTCTCATCCATCTTCCTCTTCTTCTTGTCCTTGCTCCTTAGCTTCTCCATTGTACCTGAGTATGCACAAAGTATCCATATGAGGTAGTAGCCATGCTTCATGTGCATCGAAGTGGAATTGTGAGAGGAGAGATGTCACCTTGTTTCAAGAGCTCTTGCACGTGATCGAGTCATGGGTCCACTAGGCACTTGATGAGACGATGGTAGGTCCATGGGGATGACCTTGGGATGCTCCGCATCATCTCCCCTCCCTTGGGGAAGATCCGTCCTCGGATCAAATTCTTCATCACCATGGAAGGGAGAGAGATCTTTGACGTTGAAGATGTCGCTCACATTGTACTTGTCACGCGGGAGGTCGATCTTGTAAGTGTTGTCGTTGTAGCGTGCAAGCACCTTGAAGGGTCCATCCGCTCGTGGTCGAAGCTTGGATTTGCGTTCTTGTGGGAAACGGTCCTTGTGAAGGTGTAGCCACACTCGATCACCGATATTGAAGACCATAGGTTGCTTGTTGAAGTTGAGCTTGGTCGCAAGGCGTTGAACTTGGTGCTCGATGGTGTTTCTTGTATCTTCATGCATCTTCTTGAGATGTGTCATACGCGCACTTGCGTCCAAATTGATGCATTCTTGGAGTGGTAGAGGAAGAATGTCCAATGGTGAAAATGGGTTGAATCTGTAAACGACCTCGAAAGGAGACTTGCCGGTTGTTGAGTGTCTTGCTCGGTTGTAGGCGAACTCGGCGATAGGTAGGCACTCCTCCCACTCCTTGATGTTCTTCTTGATGAGTACTCGAAGTAGAGCGGAGAGTGTGCAGTTTGTCACCTCCGTTTGGCCGTCGGTTTGAGGATGGTACGCCGTGGAGAAGAGTAGCTTGATTCCGAGCTTGGCGCATAAGGTCTTCCAAAAGTAGCTAAGGAACTTGACATCGCGGTCCGAGACAATTGTCTTTGGCACACCATGGAGACGCAATATTTCCCTACAAAAGATATTAGCAACATGTGAAGCATCGTCTATCTTGTGACAAGGAATAAAATGTGCCATTTTGGAGAAACGGTCCACAATGACAAATATGGAATCTTTCCCATTGCGAGTTCTAGGAAAACCAAGTACAAAGTCCATGCTAATGTCTTCACATGGTTGGTATGGAATCGGCAGAGGCATATAGAGGCCATGAGATTGAGCTTTGGACTTAGCTTTGCGGCATGTCGAACATCGGTTGGTGAAGCGATTGACGTCCCGAAACATCTTTGGCCAAAAGTAGCTCTTCGAGAGCATGGTGAACGTCTTGTCGCATCCGAAATGTCCCATTAAGCCTCCTCCATGGGATTCCTGCAAAAGCAACAAACAAAGGGATGACTTGGGGATGCAAAGTTTGTTAGCTCTCATAAGATAGCCGTCTTTCATGTAATAGCGTTCCCAAGATGTATTCGACAAACACTTGGCATAAGGAGTGGCAAAAGTTTCATCATGCTCATATAATTCTTTGATATGCTCGAAGCCAATGACATCTAACTCAAGTTGCGTGACTAGCATGCATATGCGGGAAAGGGCATCCGCTACGATGTTTTCTTTACCCTTGATGTACTTGATGACATAGGGAAAAGACTCAATGAATTCACTCCATTTAGCATGACGCTTGTTCAACTTAGTTTGACCCTTAAGATACTTTAGAGTCTCATGATCGGTATGAATGATAAACTCATGGGGACGAAGGTAATGTTCCCATTCATGTAAAACGCGGACTAAAGCATATAGCTCTTTGTCATAGATGGGATAGTTGAGTTGCGCTCCGGAAAGTTTCTCACTAAAGTAAGCTATGGGGCGCTTCTCTTGCGTTAACACATCTCCTATGCCATTACCGCTAGCATCGCAATGAATCTCAAAAGGCTTGTCGAAGTTGGGTAAAGCAAGCACGGGAGCATAAGTAAGCAAATTCTTAAGCTCATTGAATGTGGTATCTTGGGATGGTCCCCAAACAAATGGCGCATTCTTCTTGCTCAAAGCATGCAAATGCGAAGCAATGGTGCTAAAATCCTTCACAAAGCGACGATAGAAACCCGCAAGACCAAGGAAACTACGCATTTGATGCAAGTTGGTTGTTTGCGGCCAAGTCTTAATAGCATTGATCTTGGACTCATCTACATGAACACCCTTAGAAGAGACAACAAACCCTAAGAAAACGAGCTTATCAACACCAAAAAGGCATTTCTCCATATTAGCATAGAGACGCTCTTTCCTAAGAGTTTGCAAAACGGTGCGGACATGGGTGACATGCTCTTGGATAGATTTGCTAAACACAAGAATGTCATCGAAGTAAACCACAACAAATATACCAATGTAAGGGCGAAAGACATGATTCATAAGGCGCATAAAAGTGTCTGGTGCTTCCGAGAGACCCATAGGCATGACTAACCACTCATACAAACCAAATTTGGTTTTGAAGGCGGTATTCCATTCATCGCCCTCTTGTATGCGGATTTGATAGTAACCACTCTTAAGATCAATTTTGGAAAATATAGTGGCACCACTAAGCTCATCTAGCATATCATCTAGGCGTGGAATGGGGTACCTATAGCGAACGGTGATAGCATTGATAGGTCTACAATCGGAGCACATGCGAAAGCTACCATCACGTTTTGGCACAAGAATGACCGGTACGGCACAAGGGCTCAAACTTTCACGCACATGACCATGGTCTATGAGATGCTTTACTTGCCTTTGAATTTCTTTGGTTTCTTCGGGGTTGACGCGGTAGGGAGCTTTGTTCGGAAGCGGTGCTTCGGGGATGAGCTCGATGCGGTGCTCAATGCCTCGTAGAGGAGGTAGTCCCGGAGGTAGCTCATCGGGGAAAACATCTTGAAATTCCTGCAAAAGAGAAGACAACACTAGAGGAAGAGTGTGAGAAGTGTTAGTTTGTGGTGCATTGTCCTTGCACACGAGGATGTAGTGTAGGACTCTAGATGGGTTCTCACACACTTCTCTCATCTCACGTTTGGTGGCAAATAGAACTAGGTTCTTGTTTTCACTCATCATGGAGGCGCTCAATTTGGGCTTGTGGCGCTCACTCTCTTTTTGGTGGCTCACTCTCTCACCATTCTCTCCACGATGGGTGGCTTGTGAAAGTGCGTTATATCGACTAGAGGGGGGGTGAATAGGCGATTTTTATGAAAGTCTTCAGGACATGGGAGTTTTGAAGACAAATGATAAAATTAAACCTATTACCATGCAGCGGAAGGTAGACTACACTAGGCAAACCATAGTCAAGTATTCAATGAAGTGAAAGCTCAAAGACTAATAGCAGCTAGGTAGTAAGGATCAGGTAGGAAGATATTGTGAAGCCAAACAGAACACGCAGTCACTCAGTGAAGACAAATGATAGAGCAAACATACAATGACTTCACAAGGAGTAACAGTAAGTAAAGTGAAGTGAAGATGAAACCAGTGACTCGTTGAAGACAATGATTTGTTGAACCAGTTCTAGTTGCTGTGACAACTGTACGTCTGGTTGGAGCGGCTAGCTATTTAAACCTTAGGACACACAGTCCCGGACACCCAGTCCTGAACACGCAGCTCAGGACACCCAGTCCTCACCATATTCTCCTTGAGCTAAGGTCACATAGACCTCGCCCAATCACTCTGGTAAGTCTTCAAGGTAGACTCCCAAACCTTCACAGACTTCGTTCACTTGCAATCCACAATGTCTCTTGGATGCTCAGAACGCGACGCCTAACCGGCTGGAGGATGCACAGTCCTCAAGTGTAATAAGTCTTCAGATCACACAGACAAGAAGACTTAAGTGATGCCCAATTCTTTCTGGCTCTGGTGGTTAGGGCTTTATCCTCGCAAGGAATTCTCTCTCAAAGGCTTCGAGGTGGGTTGCTCTCAAACGACAAAAGTCGTACTTTCAATCTGAGCAGCCAACCGTTTATGGTTGTAGGGGGTGGGCTATTTATAGCCACTTGGCAACCCGACCTGATTTGTCCGAAATGACCCTGGGTCACTAAGGAACTGACACGTGTTCCAACGGTCAGATTTCAAACTCACACGGCAACTTTACTTGGGCTACAAGCAAAGCTGACTTGTCCGACTCTAGACAAGATTCGCTCTCATAGTCTTCACTCGAAGACATAGGTTTTTGGTTTAGGCATCACTTCAGTCATTCTGACCGGTTCTCTTGGACCCCACTTAACAGTACGGTGGTTCCTATGACTCAACACAAAAGAAAAAGAACTACGAAAGATCTAAGTCTTCGAGCTCCATAGGCTTCATATCGTGTCTTCTCTTGGCATAGTCTTCAATGTGAATATCTTCATATACCACCTTTGACTTCAATGTCTTCATACATTTTTAGGGTCATCTCTGGTAGTAAAACCGAATCAATGAGGGACTTCTACCTGTGTTATCCTGCAATTCTCACAAACACATTAGTCCCTCAACTAGGTTTGTCGTCAATACTCCAAAACCAACTAGGGGTGGCACTAGATGCACTTACAATCTCCCCCTTTTTGGTGATTGATGACAAACTAGTTGAAGTTTTCAACGGGAAATATAATCTGTGAAATTGTAAAGAATAAGGAATTGTCTTCATAAGTTGCAAGGGCTCCCCCTGAAGATGTGCATATAAGTTAATTTGCTTTTGGAATGCAAATGCACATGGCAGGTTGTACTTGTGGAGATCCACTTCAACTTATGGTGACAATCCACTATGCATGTGAAAGTTATGAAGATAATGACATGCATAATGGAAAATGGACGTGTGCAGAATGAGTTAAGTGCGGAATTTATCGTCGCACATGCGGAATTTATCTTCGCAAAACAAGGTGGCATATAAGTAGCAGACGACCATCTAGTTTAAGTGTTACAACTCATAAGAACCAAATGTAGCAAAAACGAGAGTTGTAAGCACGAAGCAAAATATAAAGCACCCGCCCATATGGACCCGCTTGAAGACTATCAATCTCATATGCTTCTCCCCCTTTTGTCAGTAATGACCAAAAAGGTTTGAAGACATAGAGCCTCTGCTCGTTCCCATGAGGAGTAGGTGAAGTAGCAGGGTTGTTGGTGTTGTTTGGCGGTGCAGAAGAGCTTGGAGGTGCTGAAGGAGGTGGCGATGAAGTAGCATCGTCCTCTTCCTCAATAATTCTGGCAGTCATTGTGGCAGCAGAGGAAGAGAACTCAGAGTCTTCAAGTGATGGAGTTCCTAGCAGCACAACCCTTCGAGGAGGTGTGGAGTCAAACTTGAATCTCTCAGTGAAGCCATCCTCTTGAAGATCAGCTTCAGAACAGATTGTCGTGAGCCCTTTCCATGTGCGGTGATAGGTTTCATGGGCAACGAAAGCATTCTTGGTGGCAAGATTTTGAGTGCGATTAACATCCACCAAGAGGCTTTTCATCTGACGCTTCAGCCAGTCATGATGCCTATCCTGTTTCTGATGTAGAGCCACAAGAAGCTCTCGGTCGTTGAGAACACGAGTGCGCTTCTTGGGTCTTGGAGCAGTGGCACTGTCAGTGGCTTCAGTGGAAGCAGGATGTGGTGCACGTGTAGTGCCAGCCAAAGGATACACCCGAGAAACTGCTTCAACTCCTGCAACGTTCTGAGTAAAACTCTGATGTTCTGCATTCTGAAGACTTAGAGGTTGCTTGGCAGGCTCAGAATATATGGCTTCAGTAGACATGTCCACATCAGGCAAGAAGATCCGATGGTTGCGGGCTGAGGGCTGATACGAGATGGTGGAGTGTAGCTTGATCAGCCGCATGATCCAAGGGGCGTAGAACTTCAAACCAAACAGATCAATGCCTGATGCAGCAAGTTGGCATATGAAGAAGTCCTGTGCATTGAAGCATTTGCCATGAAGTATATAGAAGACCAAAGTCTTCATTGCACCCTGAAGCTTGGCATTTGGAGAGTTCCCTTTGATAGGCCAGAGAGTTCGCCTGATGATGTGATAGATGGTTCTGGGCAGGTACTCAAGGTCTTCAACGAAGAACTCTGTGGGATAAGCAGCATCTTGGGGCAATGGCTTCATCATGCTGAGCATTTGACTCATATCAGGTTCTGGCCGCTGAAAGATGCTCTCAATAGCTTCAGCATGCAGCTGACAGCCTTGCTCAAAGAGATCGCCAGGAGTGGGCAAGCCAGTGAGCTCAATGATGTCAAATGCATTGGCTTCGTGATGAACGTTGCCAGTCATCCACTCCAGGACCCAAGTCTTCGGATCTCTGCTACACCCTTTGATGTGAAGTGTGGTATAGAATTGTAACAGCAGCTCTTCATTCCAATGCTCTTCATCAGTAACAAACTGCAGCAGACCCACTTGCTTGAAGCAATCCAACGCTTCTTCTAGACAGGGCAGACCAGCTATAGCTTCAACGTCAAGGCGCTTGTGTGGGAAGATGCGACCTTGGTTGTAAAGAATGCAAGAGTAGTAGCTTCGCTGAGGATAGCTCCAGAACCGATTAGATGATATTCTTTCCCTTGAATAGGGGTTCCTGGAGCTATTGAAGAATGTGTTGTCTGCCCTGAAGCCATTGATGTTGAAGGAGCCAGGTGCTGATGCAGGACCTGGAAACTTGGCAGTCTTGGGATTGGCTTCTGGACCTGAGGCCTGTGCTCAACATGATAGTTGAATCGGGGACCGGCAGCAGACTCAGCAACAGAAGTGGCGGGATCAGTGGCTTCGCTGTCTTCTGAAGCTTTTGCTGGGGAGGGCTCCACAATAGCTTCATTGTTGGTTGTGGCAGCCTCACGATTTTCATCCTCCACTTGACTAGCTGGAGGGTCGGTCACAAGCACATTCTCCTGGAGAACTGCTTCTTGGTGGGACAGGGGAGTGGGATCTTGTGGGACTCCTTCTTCTGCGGCTGATGCAGCCGGAAAGTCTTCAGCAGAGACTTGAGGCCTTGGACCTTTGCGAAGCCTGCGGAACGCAGACGACGCCTGTGGAGTTGGAGTGGGCTGGGCCTCATAGTCTTCTTCCTCTTGTCATCCGCCCATGAAGCATCCTGTGCAATTGGCGTCAGTGGACGACCAATGCTGATGAGTTCGCTGTTTTCAAACTGAGGAAGGACTGCATCATCTTCTACATTTTCATGATGACCAATGTCTTCAACAGCGATGGGATCAGCTGCTGGAATGTCTTCAGCTTCAGGAGCCTCTGTGGAAACAGGCTCATGAACTATCAGTTGACGTTCTGCGTCAGGATGAACCATAGAAATGGGTTCAACTATCAAGGGCTCTGTGGGAGCAGCCCGAGCTTTCTTGGTCTTTCTCTTTTTCTTGGTGGGGGCAGTAGGAGAGGCTTCAGAGTGTTTCCTCTTCCTGGCTTCAGCCTCAGCAGTCCTTGTCTTCTTGAGCTCTGAAGCTGTTGACCGACTCTTTGGCTTCGAGCCAGTCATTCTTATTGGGAAGACAATCGGAACTGCTTCTTGCCTTGGTGCATCAGGTTCAGCCGTAGCAGGCTTCTTCTTCTTCTTTGCGGCCATCCTGGGGTCAATGCCAGGACGCCCAAGTGCCTTGCGCTTCTCAGCCTCATTATAGGCTTGCACACATCTGTCAGCCAGAGTCTTCATGCGCTCACGCGAACCCTGAGTTTCTGCACACTTCTTCACAAAGGCTTCCTTGAGCTCGTGCATCATTGTCTTGAAGTTCTTCACTTCTTGCACGCTGAGCTTGGCCATATGCTTCTTGAACTGAGCCTTTTCATTGTCAATCTTCTTCTTCAGTTCAACAATGCGCTGGGCAATAGCAAGTTCCGAAGCAATGGTGCCTTGGAAGGCAACACTGAGGCCAATGGGTAGCTGCAGATCTTCAAAGCTGATGTTTGGCGTGTCAAACCACTCGTCAGTGAAGTTGTGGATGATGGTGACATCAAAGAGAGGCAGATCATTGAAGATTTCTGCTTCTTCTTTGCTCTTGATGAGTTGCTCAAGAGCGTCATCTGCAAGATCTTCATCACTTGACAGATCAATGTCGTCATTGCGCAGAATGGCAGCAGCTGTTAGCTCTTTGCCAGTGTGAGACAGAGGCATCTTGGCCTTCTGGGGCTTGGAGACGCATGATAAGTCTTCAGACTGCACACTGTCTTCAGGAGGTGCAGTTGTCAATGGCTTTGCCCTTGAGATTTTTGGTGAAGGGGCCGGCTTTGATGCTTTTGGCTTCTTCAACTGCTTTGGCTTCGGAACTGCAGGCGCGTCATCAGACTCAGTGTTAGCTGCAGGCTCATTCACTGCAGTCCCTTGAACCAAGATGTAGGTGATGAGGCCTTCAAGGTTGGCGAAAGGACCGATGACATTGGATTCTGCATGTCGTGTGCCATCTTCCCTTGGAGATGAGGGACCAGGATTGAAGTCTAACCCAAAAGTCTTCTTGTTCTGCTTCGCAGAGTTTTGAGCAAACTGGAAGTTGCGCTTGAATAGATTATCGTCATGACACCATAGCAGTGACGACGAGTGTGCATCAGCAGGCTATGGTCCACGGACCATGCAGGGATAGAGGCCTTGAGCAATGGCTTCATCTCTGGACCTAGGTAGAAGATTCTTGAATAGGATGTCTCCCCACGGTCTCTTGATGGCGTTTTTCTCAGCATACTCCTGGCTCACAAATCTATATTTGAACCATTGTTCTACCCAATATCTTCGAATCCATTGGATTCGGGTCTTGCGCTGACTGTAATCCTCTTCAGGATCTGTCTTGTACATTTCTGAGAGTTCATCTGGCAGATCTCTGGAGGTCTCACCACGACGCTTTCTGCCACCCTTCCTTGCTGCCTTTTCTGAAGCCATAAACTTTAACTTGAAAGGCTTCAAGACGTTCAAAGGCTTCAAAGGTTTTCGTTTGCTGGACCAACAGGAACTGGCTTCGGGAGAATTTATGTGATGCTGTAAGAATTCTGCAAATGAATGCAGACTACGAGAACCAAAGGATTCTCCCACGGACATGTACCTGTGACAGCATTAAGGTGCGAGGGAAGGGGAAGAGGTCATATGCATTCTCATAAGATTTTGAAGATAAATCTGTTTAGAAGACATTGACCTCATCGTGCAAAGACATTCACTCATAGATAAGAAGTTGGTTCCAGATTTGTACGAATCCATAGATCAGTACAAGTGAGGAATCTAACTACTTTGTGAAGTACAAGTGAATATACTAGGCATGTTATGAGATGCAGTATGAGAGAGATCTAGCTTGTGTGAACAGAAACTGCTTGTGGTAGAAAGTGACAGATCAATAGGATCAAGGGTGCTATAAAAAGGGAGTTTTATTTACCACACTGAGAACTGCTAGACGGAGTGGGAGATGAGGCCGAGCAGTTCACTCTTCCGTGCCCTAACTTGGCGATGGAGGACACCTACGGCGACGGCGGAGAGGACGATGTCCGCGGTCGGCGTGAAGACGGCGTTGGAGAGGTTGCGGCAGCGAAGCGCTTCGTCGCCGGCGTCGTCGAGAGCTAGCGGTCGCGCTAGGGTTCGTGCGAGGGTGGAAGAAGAGATAATGACCGCTGTGAGTGTGTATTTATAGGCACAGGGGCGGCACTGTGCTATTACACAGGTGCCCCTGGCGATTCGCATCTGAGGAACATGTGTCCAGTATGCGGAATTTTGGGGTTTGTTCCACGTCCCACGCACGCCTGGATTGTCGGGTGGTCGTTCCTACTTCTCCGGATTTCATGTGGAGGAATGAGCATTGAAAACGGACTTAATGGTTGTCTCTGTATCTTCTGCTGACAAGGACGCAGAGAAGAAATTCGACAGTTTCAATAGAATGCATATAACTTGGAGAGATAGAGTTTGAGATAGAAAGCATAGAGAAGTTAGGGTCCGATCACATTCACTTAGTTCAAAAGATTCAACATGAAGACATAGCTATAAGTGAATGCTATAGAGGACAGAACACTAGCATACATATATATATATATATATAATCAACATAGTGAAGATAATCATGAAAATATGTTGAGATCGAAGCCAAACCAACTGTGAAGACATTGCAAGGTAACGCCATGAGTGAAACACTTCAAAATAGAACGTTTGGTGGTGGCGTTACCCACCGTATAGGAAGTATTAGACCCAGACACAGCGCACAATTATCGTGGCGCTCTGAAGTCAAATTCCACATTAATGTATTCACTCTTAGAATATATGTCTTCATTGATTGAAGATATACCTTACTTCGTGTGTTGCACATCTAAGTCATCAATATGCATAAGGGTTAGGATGTGTGCCTGATCACAGGACATTTGAGGATTCCAGGATATTTAGCTCACACCGTAACTTGCAAAACCTCTTCTCATCCAAGGGCTTGGTGAAGATATCTGCCAATTGCTCTTCAGTGTTGACGTGTATGATATCAATGTCTTCCTTCACAACATGATCTCTGAGAAAGTGATGACGAATTTCAATGTGCTTTGTCTTCGAGTGCTGAACTGGGTTGTTGGCAATCTTGATAGCGCTTTCGTTGTCGCAGTAAAGTGGCACTTGCTTCAGATGAATGCCATAGTCCTTGAGTGTTTGCTTCATCCACAGAAGCTGAGCGCAGCAAGATCCAGCAGCAATGTATTCAGATTCAACAGTGGAGAGAGATACACAGTTCTGCTTCTTTGAAGACCAACATACAAGTGATCGTCCCAGAAAGTGACATGTGCCTGATGTAGACTTGCGATCAACTTTGTCACCAGCATAATCAGCATCCGAGAATCCAACCAGATCAAACTCTGAGCCCTTTGGATACCATAATCCTAGAGTTGGGGTGTGAGACAAATATCGAAGAATTCGCTTCATAGCTAAGTGATGCGACTCCTTTGGTGCCGCTTGAAATCGAGCACACATGCAAACACTAAGCATGATATCTGGCCTAGATGCACATAGATAAAGTAAAGAACCAATCATGGAGCGGTATACCTTTTGATCGAACTCTTTACCATTGTCGTCAGGACCCAGATGATGTTTGGCTGGCATTGGTGTTGTGAAGCCTTTGCAGTCTTGCATACCGAACTTCTTCAGGCAATCTTTGAGATACTTCTCTTGAGATATAAAGATGCCATTGCGTTGTTGTCGTATTTGAAGACCAAGGAAGAACTTTAGCTCCCCCATCATGGACATCTGATATTGCTCTTGCATCATATATCCAAACTCTTCACTGTACTTCTGATTGGTGCAGCCGAAGATAATGTCATCCACATATATTTGGCACACAAACAATTCACCATCATATGTCTTCGTGAAAAGAGTGGGATCCAGGGAACCAGGTATGAAGCCTTTGCTCTTCAAGAAGTATTTGAGTGTGTCATACCAGGCCCGAGGGGCTTGTTTGAGGCCATACAGTGCCTTGTTGAGCTTGTATACCATGTCAGGATGTTTTGGATTTTCAAAGCCAGGCGGTTGTGCAACATACACTTCTTCTTCAATCTTGCCATTGAGAAAGGCACTCTTCACATCCATTTGATATAGAAGTATGTTATGATGATTTGCATAGGCCAGCAGTATGCGTATGGCTTCAAGTCTAGCCACAGGAGCAAAAGTTTCATCGAAGTCAATGCCTTCCACTTGTGTATATCCTTGAGCAACGAGACGAGCTTTGTTTCTGACAACTTGACCATGCTCATCTTGCTTGTTGCGGTATATCCATTTGGTGCCTATTATATTGTGCTTCCGTGGATCAGAACGCTTAACCAGTCCCCATACATTATTCAGCTCAAACTATTGAAGCTCTTCTTGCATAGCTTGAATCCATTCAGGTTACATGAAGGCTTCTTCAACTTTCTTGGGTTCTGATATTGAGACGAATGCGAAGTGCCCACAGAAATTTGCTAGCTGAGTTGCCCTTGAACGAGTGAGTGGACCAGGTGCATTGATGCTATCAATTATTCTTTCAATCTGCACTTCATTGGCAACGCAAGGATGTACAGGGCGAAGACTTTGCTCTTGCTGTTCATTGTCGTTGTTGGAAGGAATGTCTTCAGGCTAGGCATTGTCTTCTTGTTGATCAGGTGCTGAAATGATAAGTTCTTCTTCAGGATGAGCTTCAGAAGGTATAATTTCTCCAGTTCCCATTAGCTTGATTGATTCACTGGATGGAACTTCATCTAACACACTTGGCAGTTGCTCTCTTTGTGAACCGTTGGTCTCATCGAACCGCACATCCACTGTTTCAACCACTTTGTAATGAAAGAGATTGAAGACTCTGTAGGAGTGCGAATCCTTTCCATATCCAAGCATAAAACCCTCATGTGCTTTTGGTGCAAATTTTGAGGTGTGATGTGGGTCCTTGATCCAGCACCTTGCGCCAAATACTCTGAAGTAACTGACATTTGGCTTCTTCCCAGTAAGGAGCTCATAAGATGTCTTGTTCAGTAGCTTGTGAAGATAAACACGATTGATTGTATGGCATGCAATATCAATGGCTTCGGGCCAGAATTTTCTTGGGGTCTTGTATTCATCTAGCATCGTTCTGGCCATCTCAATTAGTGTTCTGTTCTTGCGTTCGACGACGCCATTCTGCTGTGGCGTGTACGGGGCTGAGAATTCATGTGTGATGCCCAAGGTATCAAGATATGTATCAAGGCCAGTGTTCTTGAATTCAGTGCCATTGTCACTTCTGATGTGCTTTATCTTGGCGCCAAAATTGTTCATAGCTCGATTGGCGAAGCGTCTGAAGACATCCTGCACTTCAGTCTTGTAAAGGATTATGTGCACCCAAGTATATCTAGAATAATCATCAACAATAACAAAGACATAGAGGCAAGCAGTAGTGGTTAGAGTTGAGTAATGAGTGGGACCGAAAAGATCCATGTGAAGCAGTTTGAAGGGTCGAGTAGTAGTCATGATTGTCTTCGAGGGATGTTTGGCCCTCGTCATCTTCCCTGCTTCACAGGCACCGCATAAGTGGTCTTTCTTGAACTTGACGCCCTCGATGCCTATGACATGCTTCTTCTTCGCAAGGGTGTGGAGGTTCCTCATGCCAGCATGTCCAAGCCTCCGATGCCAGAGCCAGCATTCTGAAGCCTTTGCTAGAAGACATACTGCAAGCTGTGGCCCTGCTGAGAAATCTACCACGTACAAATCATCTTTTCGATACCCTTCAAACACTAGAGACTTGTCAGATTCCATTAGTACAAGGCAACGATATTTTCCAAACATTACGATCATGTTCAAATCGCAAAGCATTGAGACAGACATTAAGTTGAAGCCAAGGGATTCAACAAGCATGACTTTATCCATGTGTTGATCCCTTGAGATTGCAACTCTACCTAGACCCAATACCTTACTTTTACCAGTGTCAGCAAATGTGATGTGGCTCTTGTCAGATGGACGTAAGGTTGAGTCCATAAGAAGACTTCTTTTGCCAGTCATGTGATTTGTACACCCACTGTCAATAATCCATTCTGAAGACGCTGGTGTCGTACCCTACAGTGCAGTTAGGGGGATAGGCTTCACCAAGAGCATTGTGAAGCAAAAACATTTGACGAACCAGTGGGTTATGAAAGCTTAGATCCAGGTTAGGACTAATAGGGAGAGTAGCAAGCGATTCAGGTACGAAGTACATAGTAAGACATTTGGGCATTTGATCTTGCGCCCTACAAGATGTTTAAGGTCCCCAGCAATAGCGTCAGACGATTTTGGTTTTCTGCTGGAGACCTTTCCCTGCAATAGAGAGTTAAGCCTTCTTAACCACCCACATCTTCAAGGGTGGCTTAGAAGCAATAAGTCTAAGTGCAGCATCTGAGAATTTTGGCTTTGAAGCCTTAGCAAACAGTCTTGTAGGCGGACAATAGTACTCATAAGAATAAGCAGAATAGTTCTTGGTATTATGAACATGGCGGTTTGATGAACCGCTCTCATATTCATATGCCTGAGTATGATTTTCCTGCAAAACATTTGCATTAGTGCGACTCAGGTGAGTCCTCTGTCTGTATGAAGCCTTTGGACCGTATGAAGCCTTTGGTCTGAGGTTTGTCTTCTTCACGTGAGGTGTCATGATGACATTCACAGGAAGACTCTCCAGACACCTTTTCGGAACCCAGATCTTCTTCATAGGCGGTCCATTCCTGCAATTAGTAGCAATGTACCTGGCAAACACTTCACCATTCTGATTCTTAAACAGTATATAGTTTGCATCAAAGGATTCATCAATGATAATGGGGTTAGCACAAGTGAAGCCAGATAGATTGGATGGATCTGCTGAAGGTTCCTTTGCAGCAACCCACATGGTTTTGGGGTACTGCTCAGGTTTCCAGTAAGAGCCATCTGCATTCATTTTCCTTATGAACCCTACACCCTCTTTCCTAGGGTTTCGGTTCAGAATCTGCTTTTTCAGGACATCACATAGCGTCTGATGCCCTTTAAGACTTCTGTACATCCCTGTTTCAAGCAATGTCTTCAACCTAGCATTCTCATCAGCAATAGCGATGGTATCCTCAGCAGAGGGGTTAGTTACCGCATCAACAGTTGAAGATATTGCAACAGCAGTAGCAGTAGAACATTCAGCAACAGAAGTAGCATTATCACGCTCAATGCATTTAAGACATGGTGGTTCAAATCCTTCCTGAGCGGGACTGGTCTGTTTGGCGCGAAGTGACTCGTTTTCCGTTTGAAGATCTTCATGAACCGCTCTCAATTTCTCAAGATCTTGCTTCCTTTGAAGATAATCATAGGAAAGCTTTTCATGAGTTGTTGAGAGAGTTTCATGACGACTTTCAAGTTCCTGATACTTAACGTGAACATTTTTTATGTCTTCAATTAAGGATTCAGATCGAGTCATTTCAGCACCTAACAGATCATCGCTTCTGTCTAACAGTTTTTGAATATGTTCCATAGCTTTCTGTAGTTCAGTTGCAATTTTAGCAAGTGTTTTGTAGCTAGGTTTTGAACCACAATCAGAGTCATCGTCACTAGATGTTTGATAGTGAGTAGTGCGTGTGTTTACCTTGGCACCGCGTGCCATGAAGCAGTAGGTAGAAGCGGAGTAGTCCTTGTCATTTGCTTCAGTGTCGGTGATGAAGTCATTGTCTTCAGTGTTGAAGATGGACTTGGCAACGTATGCTGTAGCCAGACTTGCGACGCCTGAGTCGGATTCCTCCTCAGACTCCACCTCCGCCTCCTCAGAAGTAGACTCCTCCTCTGAATCCATTTCCTTGCCAACAAACGCACGTGCCTTGCCAGATGAGCTCTTCTTGTGTGATGAAGACTTTGAGGAAGACTTGGAAGAAGACTTTGAGTATTTCTTCTTCTTCTTCTTCTTCTTCATCTTGTTGTTGTCAGAGTCATATTCCTTGCTCTTCTTCTTCTTTTTGTTCTCATTGTCCCACTGTGGACACTCAGAGATGAAGTGGCCAAGTTTCTTGCACTTGTGACATGTTTTCTTCTTGTAGTCATGAGCAGGAGCTTCATCATTCCTTGAACTTGCTCGGGAAGACTTTCTGAAGCCTTTCTTCTTGGTGAATTTTTGGAACTTTTTGACAAGAATAGCAAGTTCCCTTCCAATGTCTTCAGGATCATCAGAACTGCTGTCAGATTCTTCTTCAGATGAGGAGACAGCTTTTAACTTCAAGGCACGAGTTCGCCCATACTTTGGACCGTAGATATCTCTTTTCTCCGAAAGCTGAAACTCATGTGTGTTGAGCCTCTCAAGTATGTCAGACGGATCGAGTGTCTTGAAATCAGGACGTTCTTGAATCATCAGGGCCAGGATGTCAAACGAACTATCAAGTGATGTCAGCAGCGTCTTGACGACTTCGTGTTTGGTAATCTCAGTGGCGCCGAGGGCTTGAAGCTCATTTGTGATGTCAGTGAGTCGGTCAAATGTGTGCTGGACATTCTCATTGTCATTTCGCTTGAAGCGGTTGAAGAGGTTGCGAAGGACACTGATTCTATGATCTCTTTGGGTTGAGATGCCTTCATTGACCTTGGAGAGCCAGTCCCAGACCAGCTTGGATGTCTTCAAAGCACTCACACGGCCATACTATCCTTTGGTCAGATGACCACAGATGATATTCTTGGCAGTAGAGTCCAGTTGAACGAATTTCTTGACATCAGCAGCAGTGACACCTTCTCCAGCCTTGGGAACGCCATTCTCGACGACATACCATAGGTCGACGTCAATGGCTTCAAGATGCATGCGCATCTTATTCTTCCAGTAGGGATATTCAGTTCCATCAAAGACGGGGCACGCAGCGGAGACTTTAATTATCCCTGCAGTCGACATAGCTAAAACTCCAGGTGGTTAAACCGAATCACACAGAACAAGGGAGCACCTTGCTCTGATACCAATTGAAAGTGCGTTATATCGACTAGAGGGGGGGTGAATAGGCGATTTTTATGAAAGTCTTCAAACCATGGGAGTTTTGAAGACAAACGATAAAATTAAACCTATTACCATGCAGCGGAAGGTAGACTACACTAGGCAAACCATAGTCAAGTATTCAATGAAGTGAAAGCTCAAAGACTAATAGCAACTAGGTAGTAAGGATCAGGTAGGAAGATATTATGAAGCTAAACAGAACACGCAGTCACTCAGTGAAGACAAATGATAGAGCAAACATACAATGACTTCACAAGGAGTAATAGTAAGTAAAGTGAAGTGAAGATGAAACTAGTGACTCGTTGAAGACAATGATTTGTTGAACCAGTTCCAGTTGCTGTGACAATTGTACGTCTGGTTGGAGCGGCTAGGTATTTAAACCTTAGGACACACAGTCCCGGACACCCAGTCCTGAACACGCAGCTCAGGACACCCAGTCCTCACCGTATTCTCCTTGAGCTAAGGTCACATAGACCTCGCCCAATCACTCTAGTAAGTCTTCAAGGTAGACTCCCAAACCTTCACAGACTTCATTCACTGGCAATCCACAATGTCTCTTGGATGCTCAGAACGCGACGCCTAACCGGCTGGAGGATGCACAGTCCTCAAGTGTAATAAGTCTTCAGATCACACAGACAAGAAGACTTAAGTGATGCCCAATTCTTTCTGGCTCTGGTGGTTAGGGCTTTATCCTCGCAAGGAATTCTCTCTCAAAGGCTTCGAGGTGGGTTGCTCTCAAACGACAAAAGCCGTACTTTCAATCTGAGCAGCCAACCGTTTATGGTTGTAGGGGGTGGGCTATTTATAGCCACTTGGCAACCCGACCTGATTTGTCCGAAATGACCCTGGGTCACTAAGGAACTGACACGTGTTCCAACGGTCAGATTTCAAACTCACACGGCAACTTTACTTGGGCTACAAGCAAAGCTGACTTGTCCGACTCTGGACAAGATTCGCTCTCATAGTCTTCACTCGAAGACATAGGTTTTTGGTTTAGGCATCACTTCAGTCATTCTGACTGGTTCTCTTGGACCCCACTTAACAGTACGGTGGTTCCTATGACTCAACACAAAAGAAAAAGAACTACGAAAGATCTAAGTCTTCGAGCTCCATAGGCTTCATATCGTGTCTTCTCTTGTCATAGTCTTCAATGTGAATATCTTCATATACCACCTTTGACTTCAATGTCTTCATACATTTTTAGGGGTCATCTCTGGTAGTAAAACCGAATCAATGAGGGACTTCTACCTGCGTTATCCTGCAATTCTCACAAACACATTAGTCCCTCAACTAGGTTTGTCGTCAATACTCCAAAACCAACTAGGGGTGGCACTAGATGCACTTACAGCTTGCTTATCGGCGATCACTTGGCTTGGAGACATAGGTCATAACACAAACTCCTTTCCGTGCATCTTGAAGCTTTAGTGGTTTGTACGCCCATTGTGGACGACTCCTCTATCGAATTGCCATGGCCGTCCAAGGAGAAGATGACAAACGGTCATTGGGATGACGTCGCACTCCAAGGTGTCTTCGTAGGCGCCGATTTTGAAGGATACTTGCACTCGGTGCTCGACTTGGATGGTACCGGAGTCACTAAGCCATTGCACTTTGTATGGATGTGGATGCTTCGTCTTGGGCAATTGGAGCTTGGAGCAAAGTTCTTCACTTGCGAGATTGTGACAAATCCCTCCATCGATGATGACCTTGACGGATCGTCCATTAATGCCGGCCTTGGTGTGGAATATGTGGCATCGTTGGTCTTCTTCTTGGTGATGTTGGAGAGTCAAGACTTTGGAGACAACAAGTGCAGGACTTGAGTCTTCATCACAAAAGACTTGTTCGTCTTCATTGTTCACTTGGCGGTGCATGGCGACTTGCTCAAGGGCTTCCATTTCTCCTTCGCTCATGGAATCATAAGTGCCACCGTCGTTGAAGATCATGGTGCGTTTGTTGGTGCACTCATAGGACTTGTGGCCTCGGCCGCCGCAAGTGAAACACTTGAGGGAACTAGTCTTGACGGTCTCATCGGTAGGGGTTGATGATGATGAAGCTCTCGGCTTGAAGTTGCTCGTATTAGGATTGCTTGTAGTTGGCGAAGCTTTCTTGGAAGTTGACTTGCCGATGTTGGAAGTAGAAGGTCTTGTAGTCGGTGTTGGAGTCGTTGAAGCTTGGTTATTGGAGAAGCCGTAGGACTTGGATGAGAACTTGGCATACTTGAAATCATCTTGCACTTGGCGTTCCGCTTTGGTAGCTTGGTGCACGAGCTCGATGAGATTTGAGTATGGTTGGAAGTCGGCTATCTTCTTGATTGGATGATTGAGTCCATTCAAGAAACATGCCATTGTTTGCTCATCATCTTCCGTCACATTGGCTCTTATCATCGCAATCTCCATCTCCTTGTAGTATTCTTCAACGCTCTTGGTTCCTTGCTTGAGTTGTTGGAGTTTCTTGAAGAGGTCGCGGTTGTAGTAGGTAGGCACGAAGCGTGCTCTCATGACATCCTTCATTTGTGCCCAAGTAGTGATGGGTGGTTCACCTCTTGTCTCGCGGCGCTCTATGATTTGTTCCCACCAAATGAGAACATAGTCTTGGAACTCAAGGGATGCCATCGCGATCTTCTTCTCTTCTTCATAATTTTGCAAACGGAAGATCTTGTCAACTTTCAAAGCCCATGAAAGGTATTATTCGGGATCGTTGCTTCCGTTGAACTTGGGCATGGTGAACTTGAGCTTGCCGTAGCGTTGCTCTTCATTGTGTTGGGGTCGGGGATGATGACGCCCATGTTGTAGATGATTGTTCAACTCGTGGTGCTCTTGACGCGGAGGGTTGTCAACCTCGTGTTGCTCTTGTCGCGGAGGATTCTCATTGTTTTCATGCTCTTGATGAACTTGATGGTCTTGGCGATCTTGTGGAGGAGCGCGTCGAGCTCGAGGAGGAACTAGACGATGCATGCGAGCTTGAAATCATCGTTCACGAAGTTCTTCGCGAAGTGCTTCCTCTTGTTCACGGGCTTGTCGGCCTCGGTCGGCAACGGCTCGACTCGCATCACGTTGATCTTGTTGCGCCTCAAGTGCTTGAGTGTCACGGAGTTGTTGTTCTTGACGTTGAGCCTCGGCATCTTGTGCATTTTGGTGTAGACGCGCGCGTTCCTCTTCATGTTGGCGTTGTTGTTGCCGTTCTCGAGCTAGCGCAAAGGCTTCTTTGGCTTGACATCATCGATGTTCTTGTGAGTCGGTGTCTCGAAGAGGATTGAGGTTTGCTTGACGCTCGTTGCGCGCGGCTCGACGAAGAGTGTTCGATGTCAGTATACTTGAGCCGGAGGGGGTAAAGTCGGAATGGCGACTTGAACGGCTCCTTCTTGAAGGTGGAAGAAGAGCGGTTTAGCAACAAAGCGTGAATCTCGTCCATCCTTGCGTCATTCTCTAGCTTGTGATCGTCGAGCTTGTTGTCGAAGCAGTCCCTTGTACGTTGCTCGGAAAGTCGCAAGTCGGCGGCAAGATTGTCGATGCGTTCGCTCATAGCTTGTTGCTCTTGATGCAAAGCACGTTGTGCACCAAAGAGATGACTCTTGGTGACGAAGGATTTCATGTCGTCGCCTTGCTCCATGAAGAGTGGATTGTTAGAAGTACTTGGCCTATCCATCATTCCAAGACAAATGTGAGTGGTAGAAAGAGAAGAACGAATACCCAATGTACCTTGACCGAAGTTGAAAGTGAATCGATGATCACTCCAATGTAGGACAAGGAAATAGCCCAATTGGTACGAATTCTCGTCGGTTTCTCACACCTACACAAGTAAAGGCTTATGGTGGAGCTTGGTTAGGATGGTGGCACAATTTTTAATGTGAATGTAAGCAAGATTCAATAATGTTGGAGAAGATTCGCAAGATGTAATGTAACAAGTAGACCAATCATATACGATACACGGAAACACACGCGCAAAAAGATAAGTGGGGTTGTGCAACCAAGGGTGAGCCAAAATGTGGAATCCACAAAAATGATCTTGTTGCACAACACTAGAGAGACGCTAGCACGATTGCACGATAGGCGGATACAAGAACTTATGCACAGCCTACTTAGCAAAAATGCAATGACTTCTATCCCAAATATGTTTTATGCAAGGTGTTGCTATGATATGATCCAAGATGATCGAGTATGACAATCTTAATGTTGTATGATGCTATGGTTCTTGCTTAAAAGCTCTTTGCTTATCTTTCCTCGTTGCTTAAAAGCTTGGTTGGCTCTTTGATGTTTGAGCTCTTTTCTCATGCAATGTTTGATGAACCAAGATAGCAAGTGAGTATGCGATGACAACTTTGTGACACAAGAGATGATACCAATATAGGCAACAATGATGTATGTATGTATGCTATGGGAAGTATGATCACTAATGTGCACAAGTCTCGTTGCCGGCAATACTCAATGGCTAGTCTCGATGGGTAAGCAACGCAAAAGAGTAAGGCTATGATGGCTATCAATGTAATGGCAAGAGTGATATGTCCAATACCAAGATGAGGTTACCGGCCTTGCTTCCGGTATGGTGTCAAAATTGTGGCACGAATACCAAGTCGTAGTCGAGGTGGTCGTTGTTGATGACGCGTCCGGGGCGAAGATGAGCGGCGGTGATGTCGATGTCGAACCGTACCTAGATAGCCAAAACACAAAAGGATATGGTACCGCAACTCAAATTCTCAAACCTCAAAGTAGCAATTGTGTCGGAGTAGGTATCGGGTAAGTGGTGGTGTGGGTTGGGGTATTGGAAAGGTTTGCGTAAGTCGGTGGTGGTGTAGCGGATGATGTGGCGGAAGCCTCAAACAACAATTTGAGCGAAATCAGTGTCAGAGTAGCGGTCGTCTGAAAATGGACGGATGTCCCGTCGCCGGTCGTCCGGTAAGGTCGGACGTCCGGTGCTTCCTGGGTCGCCGGACGTCCAGTAAAGTGACGGTCGTTCGGTGGGTCGGGGTCAACGCGAAATTTCAGATCCGGGAGGCGGTTTTGGGCGGAAAATGGGGATTTTGGGAGGGATTTCGAGGTGGAGATGGTGGGGGGGAAGGCTAGATCCACTTGCAACACAACAAATTCACGGATCAAAACCAACAAAACATCATCAAAACTCACAAAACACAAGAAAAAAATTTGGGGCTATTTTTGTAGGGATTTTTGGATTAGGACGAAAAACAACAAAATCAAGCTAGAAAACGAAGAGGGGGGCTCCGAAATCGTGATCAACCTTGCTCTAGATACCAAGATGATGTAGGGTAGAGACCCTAATCGCCCGATCTTTCACGAAAGGAGCGGATCCCAGGGGAAACACGAAGAACACGAGGTAAAACGGAAGGAAAACACAAGAGGAAATCACTAAACCGACACGAATAAGTCACACATGGGCTAGATCCTCGAGTACATAGGTAGAGGTACACGAATCCACGGATAACTAAGGACGATACATGGTAACCGGTTCTTCTCCGTGAGGAGGTCTTGATGGGGCCGCCCAAGAGGGGGTCTTGATGATCTTCTCCGAAAGGAGGTCTTGAATCCGCTTGGGGGATCTTCTCCGGTGGAGGCTCGAATCTCCGAGGAGAAGGTAACCAAGTGGATGAGCAAAGCTCTCTCACAAATCTAAGCTAAACATTTGCTAACCCTATAAAGGAGGTGGGGGAGGTCTATATATAGTCTAAGTACAAATGGGGGCGAAAGTAGGGGTACATGGGCCTCGGGCCCGAATCTGGATGCAGCCAGGTACGTCTGGAGTCTCAGGAGCGGCCGGTCGTCCGGTGTCCTTCGGACGTCCGCTGGTTCTGCTCTGTGATGGGGGTGCCGGACGTCCGGAAACGTCGGACTTCCGCTAACTTCGGTTCGGGTGTAGGTGCGCCGGTCGTCCGGTCCGGACCGGACGTCCGCTTGTTTGCTTTGGGTGTCGGGGCACCGGTCGTCCGGTCTGGACCGGTCGTCCAGTCTGGACCGAACGTCCGCTGGCTGGGGCTCGGCTGAAGCTTAAGGCGCCGGACGTCCAGTCCCGGCCGGTTGTCCGTGGCTGGGACTTTTCCTTCAGCCCTCCTTCTTCTTCATCTTCTTGTCCATCTTCCTCTTCTTCTTGTCCTTGCTCCTTAGCTTCTCCATTGTACCTGAGTATGCACAAAGTATCCATATGAGGTAGTAGCCATGCTTCATGTGCATCGAAGTGGAATTGTGAGAGGAGAGATGTCACCTCGGTTTCAAGAGCTCTTGCACGTGATCGAGTCATGGGTCCACTGGGCACTTGATGAGACGATGGTAGGTCCATGGGGATGACCTTGGGATGCTCCGCATCAGAACACAAGCTCAAGATGATCTTCCACCACAAGACCACAAGCAAAAAGGCAAGGACAAGCTTCAAGAGGAGATTGATGCATTTGAAGAAGCTCCCAAAGCCTTGGTTAAGTGGGTTCCCAAGACTACATCAAGTTCAACTTCATCAAGTACGACTACAACTCCAAGGATTCCCATCAAGATGGTCTGGATCCCGAAGAAAAAGGACTAGAGAGCTCTTGAGGGTGACTCCGCTAACACATTTCACTCATATCTTTTGGCAAGGACACGTGCAAACAACTTCCATATCTTGCACTAGTTCAAGGAGTCACAAACCCTCTTGTTGATAAGACAAGGGACAAGGTAACCTAATGCTTTCATGGACATCATCTTATGTGAACATCACTCTATGTCTATGGATATCCTTGTTTGTTCCTTGTGGGACTAACCTGTGTGGGTATTGAAAGTGCAACTCACTCTAATGGATTACTCCAAATGATCTACATCAACATTGAGCATCTACATCTTCAACACCTACATGAAGTCATCATCGACAAAACCCAAGGTTAGTTCATCCCTCTTAGGGGGGATATCATATCTATGGGGAGATTTACTCTAATCAATTGAGCTAAAGCAACTCTAATGGTGTGAACACAACAATGCTTTATGTAAAAGTGGCAACCCCACTTATGCTTAAACGATGAGTATGACCTACGATCAAATGTTCTCATTTGACTTCTCAGTCAATATACTCATATATAGATGACCTAGTCATCGCCAATTGCTTGATAGATGCTAGAGTGTTTGTGCATGCTCTGCCACATATTTCATTTGCCATTTTATTGTGTGAGCATGTTGGTTTCATATTTTACTCATTCGAGGACATCCACTTGTTGTTTTGATTGTTTGGCGTTTTTCTCTTTTGCCAAGTGGATGAACAAGAATGACTAAGAACCTCCTCTAGCTATATATGCTTTTCTCATCTCAAACTCTATTCATGCTACATCACAAAGTTTGATCAAGTCAGATTGGAACCACTCTGTGTGAGGAGCACTCGGAGTCCCCGATTCGTCATAGACTTAAACTTCAAAAACCTCTTTGTGCATTTCGGTATGACCGAGTCATCCACTTCGGTCACACCGAGTTCACTAAGTTGATCTAGGTTTTCCATCTTGGTGCAACCGATTTGAACTTTTCGGTCACACCGAGTTGCAGTAACCGCTCGCGATTCTGCATCTCGGTGCCACCGAGTTGTTCCACTCGGTCTCACCGACAGGGTCGGGATTATATACCGATGGGTTGAATTTTGGAAATTTCTCCAAAACCCGTCACCCCGCGCATGTCCTGATCTGCCTCCTCGGGTCTTTGAATCATCTCCTCGCCGCTAGCGACCTCCCGCCATTGGTCTCCGTCGCCGTCAACGGAATTCTGCTCCGCCGTTGTCGCCGTAGCGAACTCCCGCCAAACTAGAGTATGAGTTCGACTCTTTGTGCTATTTCCCAACTCCAATTCGTAGCACATTACTTTGCCATGATCATGACCACATATGCAAAAAATCCATCCACTGAAAACTTCCTTTAGATTAGATTGGATTTGTAAATTTAGGGTTAGGTCTCCGCCGGACTCATCTTGGACCGACCGAATTGTAGAAATCGGTCTCACCGATTTGGCTTAGGCCATAGCACATGCATTTTCGGTCTGACCGAAAATTGCAAGTCGGTGTGACCGAGTTCGATTCTCTGTGAAACGCTAGCAGTCTCGGTGCCACCGAACTGTGACTCGGTCTGACCGAGTTCACTAGTTTAGGTTCCAAAAGCTACTTCGGTATCACCGAGTTTATCAAATCGGTAGCTCCGAAATGATTTCTGTGGAGAACTAAAACTAAGTTTTTAAGTCATCTGTTTTGCAAAAACTCTGCACTTTGTGATGCTCATGACTCTCCCTCATCTACATCTATTCACAGGGTTTCCTGTCAGTGATTGCCAAGATGTCTGACCAGACTGACAGTCAGAACAAATCAGAGGAACATGTGCAATTGAGTGAGGGTTCAGATCCATCAAGCACCTCAGATGATGGCAGCAGGAGCACTCCTAGTAACTTGCCAAAGGCAGCCACTAGAGCAAGGAAGAAGAAAACCTCGGACTCTGAGGATGAAGACTATGTGGCTGTTGAAGATGAGGCCACCTCAAAGAAGAAAGTGTTGAAGGAGTATGGCTCAGCTGCTACAACAAAGCCAGGGATGCACAAGAAGGCACCTGCCAAGAGAATGCCAACATCCAAGCCTAGGAAAGCAGCCTTGGAAGAAACTATGGAGTTCACTCTTGAACCCAAAGAGGCTGGAGAAGGCAAGAAGAGAAAGGAGAGGGTCAAGAAGACCACTGCCAGAGTTCTAGGGAGATCATCCATGTTCAAGGATCCCATGGAAGAAGAGGAAGAGGAAGAGGATGCTCCAACACCCAAAGCTCGAAAGCTTATGGGAGATGCAATTAAGTCAGGGGCTGCAACATCAAAGCCCAAGTATGCTCCCAAAGTTCAAGCTCAGAAGCCAAAGAGAAACACTAGAAGTATTCCTGCAGAAGAGAAGAACAAGGCCCCAGTGCCTCAAGCTGAAGAAGAGGATGATGAGTCTCTTGTTTTTAGGAAATTGAAACCCAAGATCCCAGACCACAATGATACTCATCCAGTGGCTGAAGACATGCACATCGGAAAAGATGCTGGACTGAGATACTGGAGACAGTTTGATCCCCATGCTGTGAGGAGAAGGACTACAGTTGACTATAGGTTCCACACAAAAGAACAGCAAGACTTCTATGAAACTATTTTGCTTGACAAGAAGCCCATTGTTTGTGACATGAGATGGGTTGATTGGGAATTCATCAAGGAAAATGAAGATCACTTCCCAAGAGTATATGACAGCTTCAAAGCATGTGGAGTAGATGAGTTTGTTGGACAAAAGCTCACAAAATGGAATGATGACCTGATCATGCAGTTTTACTCCACTGCTCACTTTTACCCAGATGGGAAGATCATATGGATGTCTGAAGGTACTAGGTATACCAATCCACTGTTGAAGAATGGGACAAGCTGATCAATGCCCCAGAGGAACATGAGGATGACTTGGATGTGTATGCCAAGAAGAAGAAAGACCACAACTCCATGGCAAACATGTACAAAGAGATCCCTAATAAAGCTTTGGAGACTCACAAGCTTGGATCTGTACATTACTTGTTGTCTGGTCTTCCTACCATCAACTGGATCCTAAGGCACACATTGCTACCCAAGTCAGGAGATCACAAGATGATCAGAGGACATTCCATCAACATGCTGAAAATCTTTGATGTCCCTCAGAAGTTCAAGGTCATGAGTCTGATTGTTGAGACAATCAAGAGGACTGTTGCTGACCAAAAGAGAAGTTGTGGGTATGCTCCACATATTCAGGAGCTCATCAATTCTAAGATGGGCACAGGAACATACTTGTTGGACAAGGAGCATCTACCCCTTTATCCTGCATTTGAAGAAAACACAGTTGTGATGAATGAGGAGGAACCATCTTCAGTACAAGCACAAGAGAAGAGAGACAAAGCTAAGGCAGAGAAAGCTGCAAGGATGCCAAGTGCAGAAGAAGCATCTCAGGTGTTCCTCAAGTCAAAACAAGATCAATTAGGCTATTTGATTCAAGCTATACTGAGGATTGAGAAGGGCTTGGCCACCCTGACTCGGAATCAGGAGAGCCTGAAGAGGATCGTTGAAACAAAATTCTATGATCTTGACCTCAAGGTAACTGAGATACAGACTGCAGTTGAACAGCTCCAGGAGGAAGCAGAAGAGAGGATAGGGAAGGTGCTACCTCTTGAGCACTGCGTTGGTTTTCCCTTGAAGAGGAAAGGGTGATGCAGCAAAGTAGCATAAGTATTTCCCTCAGTTTTTGAGAACCAAGGTATCAATCCAGTAGGAGACTACACGCAAGTCCCTCGTACCTACACAAACAAATAAGAACCTCGCAACCAACACGATAAAGGGGTTGTCAATCCCTTCACGGTCACTTACGAGAGTGAGATCTGATAGAGATAATAAGATAAATATTTTTGGTATTTTTATAATATAGATTGAAAGTAAAGATTGCAAAATAAAATAGATTGGAAACTTATATGATAAAAGATAGACCCGGGGGCCATAGGTTTCACTAGTGGCTTCTCTCAAGATAGCATAATATTACGATGGGTGAACAAATTACTGTCGAGCAATTGATAGAAAAGTGCATAATTATGAGAATATCTAGGCATGATCATGTATATAGGCATCACGTCCGCGACAAGTAGACCGAAACGATTCTGCATCTACTACTATTACTCCACACATCGACCGCTATCCAGCATGCATCTAGAGTATTAAGTTCATAAGAACAGAGTAACGCATTAGGCAAGATGACATGATGTAGAGGGATAAACTCAAGAAATATGATATAAACCCCATCTTTTTATCCTCGATGGCAACAATACAATACGTGCCTTGTTGCCCCTGCTGTCACTGGGAAAGGACGCCGCAAGATTGAACCCAAAGCTAAGCACTTCTCCCATTGCAAGAAAGATCAATCTAGTAGGCCAAACCAAACTGATAATTCGAAGAGACTTGCAAAGATAACCAATCATACATAAAAGATTTCAGAGAAGAATCAAATATTGTTCATAGATAAACTTGATCATAAACCCACAATTCATCGAATCTCGACAAACACACCGCAAAAAGAGTTACATCAAATAGATCTCTAAGAAGGTCGAGGAGAACTTTGTATTGAGATCCAAAGAGAGATAAGAAGCCATCTAGCTAATAACTATGGACCTGAAGATCTGTGGTAAACTACTCACACATCATCGGAGAGGCTATGGTGTTGATGTAGAAGCCCTCCGTGATCGGTCCCCCCCCCCAGCGGAGCTCCGAAAAAGGCCCCAAGATGGGATCTCTTGGGTACAGAAGGTTGCGGCGGTGGAAATATGGTTTCATGGTGCTCCTGGATGTTTTCGGGGTATATGGATATATATAGGAGGAAGAAGTAGGTTGGTGGAGCTGCGAGGGGCCCATGAGGGTGGGGGCGCGCCTAGGGGGGCAGGTGCGCCTCCCTGCCTCGTGGCCACCTCGCTTCTTTCTTGACGTCTACTCCAAGTCCCTTAGATCACGTTTGTTCCAAAAATAACTCTCCCGAAGGTTTCATTCCGTTTGGATTCCGTTTGATATTCCTTTTCTACGAAACACTGAAATAGGCAAAAAACAGCAATTTGCACTGGGCCTTGGGTTAGTAGGTTAATCCCAAAAATAATATAAAAGTGTATAATAAAGCCCATTAAACATCCAAAACAGATAATATAATAGCATGGAACAATCAAGAATTATAGATACGTTGGAGACGTATCAGAAGGCAACTATTGATGCTTTTCAGCATGTACCATGAGGTGAGAGGTCCGCCGCAGTGCCAGTACCAGTCTCTAGAACTACTCTGTCAGCACCAGTAGCTACAGCCTCAGTACCACCTCCAGCAGCCACTCCACCAGCTCCAACTACATCGATAGATGCCTTCGTCCTTGGAGTTCTCTCTACACCACCTCCCGAAGGCCGGGCCTGAGAGACGCATAGCACTATGCATTTTCAAAATTTTTGGTAACTTGTTGCCAAAGGGGGAGAAATATGTATAGATCATAGGCTTCGAGAGAGAGTATGTTGCTTTTTATCTCTCTTGTTTTTGGTTGAACCTTTTTATGCGCTTGGTTGATACACTATGTCTTTGTCTGTGTGAGATACTTGTTTGGTCATGTGTTTGATCATATGCTACCTTAATGCTTGCTTGGATGATATTATCTTTTATATTATTATATGATCATTCACTTTGCTTGGTGATGAGTGCATGCTTTTAAGTTATATCATTTTTAGCGCTCCACCAAGAATCCAAGATGTATGTGACATGGAAGAGTAACCCATGATCCTAATCGATTGTGCATTTGCATTCAGAAGCAAATTTTAAAAATGCACAAATTTAGGGGGAGCTCTTGCTTATCACATACTTCTCAAAGCGACGATGAAGTTCAATCTTATAATCATTTGTCAAAGCTTTGATCTATATGTTTTCATCAATTACCAAAAAGGGGGAGATTGAAAGTGCAACTATCCCTGGGTGGTTTTGGTAATTCCTAACAACATATAGCTCATTAAGCTAATACTATTTCAATATAAATATTTCAGGAAAGCTCAATGATTGGCATGGCATGGATTATAAATGTGGACCCCTCAAAATGCTAAGGACAAAATATTGGCTCAAGCTCTAAAGCTCAAGACTCTACATTTTACCTTTTAGTGATCCAAGACACATTGAGTCCATAGGAAAAGCCAATACTATTAAAAGGGGATGAGGTGTTGCTTAATGGATTACTTGCTAAAAATGCCTAGTGATATGCTCCAAAACCCTCAACCACTTTCTCATATCCACATTTGTCCCAAACAAAAAGTCAAACTCGGCCCCACCGAAACTTTCCATCCGGCGCCACCGAGTTCAGTTGACATAGCCACTGCCACAAAACCCTAGTATTTTCGGTCTCACCGATAGGGATCTCAGTCTCACCGAGATGGGATTGCAATCTCTCTATTTCCCTTCATAACGTTTCGGTCTAACCGAGATGAGCGACAGGTCCCACCGAGTTCGCAATGCAAACTCTCTGTTTCCCTTTCGTAACGTTTCGGTCCAACCGAGATGAGCGAATCGGTCCCACCAAGTTTGCCTGAACAACTCTCTGATTAGCTTATTACGAAAATCGGTCCCACCGAGTTTGTGTAATCGGCCTCACCGAGATTACGTTATGCCCTAACCCTAATGAAATCGGTCCCACCGAGTTGACGTGTTGGTCCCACCGGAAATCCTAACATTCACATTTTGAACTGAATCGGTCTGACCGAGTTTCACGATTCGGTGTCACCGAGTTTGGTAAATTGTGTGTAACGGTTAGATTTTGTGTGGAGGCTATATATACCCCTCCACCCATTCTTCATTAATGGAGAGAGCCATCAGAACATGCCTACACCTCCAACATACATTTTCTGAGAGAGAACCACCTACACTTGTGTTAAGGTCAAGATATTCCACTCCAACCACATAAATCTTGATCTCTAGCCATCTCCAAGTTGCTTTCCACTCAAATCATCTTTCCACCAAATCCGAATCAGTGAGAGAGAGTTGAGTGTTGGGGAGACTATCATTTGAAGCACAAGAGCAAGGAGTTCATCATCAACACACCATCTATTACCTTTTGGAGAGTGGTGTCTCCTAGATTGGTTAGGTGTCACTTGGGAGCATCCGTCAAGATTGTGGAGTTGAACCAAGGAGTTTGTACGGGCAAGGAGATCGCCTACTTCGTGAAGATCTACCCTAGTGAGGCGAGTCCTTCGTGGGCGATGGCCATGGTGAGATAGACAAGGTTGCTTCTTCATGGACCCTTCGTGGACTGGCGCAACCGTTACCCTTCGTGGGTTGAAGTCTCCATCAACATGGATGTACGATAGCACCACCTATCGGAACCACGCCAAAAATCTCCGTGTCTACATTGCATTTGCTCCCTCCAAACTCCTCCCTTTACCTTCATGTGCAATGTTTTACATTCCGCTGATATACTCTTAGACCTTGCATGTGTAGGTTGTTTACTTGACTAGTGCTAGGTTGCTAAAATCTGCCAAGACTTAAAATTGGGAAGAGGCTAGATTTTTATTTGGTCAAGTAGTCTAATCACCCCCCCCCCTCTAGACATACTTTCGATCCTACAAAATTGTGCTTAAGCAGAGGACATTGTTTGAACAAGATTCTATATATTTCATTTCTTTCATGCATATGCAAATCATTTTCATGGTCTAGTAGATATTGTTCTAAAGGATCGATAGGAGGTACATTAATAGAAGCAAGACCAATAATTTCATCCTTACTAGGCAATTCTTTCTTATGATGCTTTCTACTAAACTTGGAAAAATTGAACTCATGAGACTCATCACCCAAACTAACATCGACAGTTTGTTTCTCACAATCTATTTTAGCATTAACGGTGTTCAAGAAAGGTCTACCAAAGATAATGGGAGAAAAGTCATCTTGTGGGGAACCAAGAACAAGAAAATCAATAGGGTATTTTATTTTCCCACACAAGACTTCAACATCTCTAACAATCCCAAGAGGTGTGATGGTGTCTCTATTAGCAAGTTTAATAGTAACATCTATGTCTTCTATTTCAGCGGGTGCTATGTCATTCATAATTTCTTGATATAAGGTAAAAGGAATAGCACTCATGCTAGCACCTATATCACATAAACCATGATAACAGTGATCCCCTATTTTAACTGAGACAACGGGCATGCCAACAACATGTCTATGTTTATCTTTTCCATCGGGTTTGGCAATTCTAGCAGCTTCATCACAGAAGTAAATAACATGCCGATCTATATTTTCAACTAGGATATCCTTAACCACAGCAACACTAGGTTCTACCTTGATTTGTTCAGCTGGTTTAGGTGTTCTAATGTAACTTTTATTGACCACAATGGAAACTTTAGCACGTTCCTTCATCTTAACAGGGAAAGGTGATTTTTCAATATAAACCATAGTAACACTGGATCAACATTATAAATAATAGTTTCCTCTTTAGCTATTATCGGTTCTTTAATTTCTTCTTTAATAGGTGGGTGATATTTAACCACTTCTCCTTAGGGAGATCAACATGAGTAGCAAAAGATTCACAAAAGGAGGCTACTATCTCAGAGTCTAGTCCATATTTAGTGCTAAACTTTTGAAAAGCATCGGTATTCATAAAAGATTTAACACAATCAAACTTAAGCTTAATACCTGACTCTTTACCTTTGTCGAGTTCCCAATCTTCAGAGTTGCATTTAATTGTAACATCCCAATTTTCCTAAATTAGGATGTTACGAGATCATTCATATGCATATCATATTTTCCATGCATTATTTGTCTTTCTGCAATATTCGAATCATTATGCAACTAAAGGCAATTTATTGGAGCAGAGATAACATGACTTCTCCCTTGTTTTAAAAATGTTCATAATGTGGAGAATATTATTTAGAGTTTATCTGTTATGTCCCAGTATTTTTCTTATTCCCCAAAATGTTTTAAATTGTGTGTTATTTTACTGTTTGTGTGGCCTATTGCATCAAAAGGATTTTACAAAATTGCATTAGTGTTGGAACTAGTGTTCCTGTAGTTTATAGCTATAGGGCTATTTTTACTGTGTGTCTAGGTATTTTTATTTAGATTTTATATTGTGTATGTTATTTTATTTATTTTGGTTTTCTGCTGTTGTGTTAAAAAAAGAGAAAGGCAGCGAGCCGGCCAGCCAGCGGCCCAGCCAGCCAGCCGGCCCAGCAGCGCCGCCCACACCACTACAGCCACCACGGCCCACCTAACCCCGCACAGCAGCAGCCCACCTAAGCCACAGCGAAGCGGTACGCCTCTCGCCCGACCCGCATCGCTTCAGCCGCTGACCCGCGGGCCCCATGCACCCTGTTCCTCTGCTTTCCCGAGCCGGACACCGCTTGACCGCATGCCGCGCGCACGCCGAAGGCGAGCCAGACTCGACGCCGTGCCCTGGTCCACCCCGAACGCGCCCGAGTTTCCGTGCGTGAGCAAAACCCCTAGGGGAGATCCCACATCCCCTCCTCGACCTTCTCCATCGCCGCACGCTCTGGTTAGGGCGAAACGCATCTTGTCTTGGAGCTCCGAGACCGCCGCCGTTCGCCGGTCGTTGCCATAGCCGTAAGAACTCGCAGAGCTCAGCCGCTTGCACCCTTCAATTCCCCACTCGACGCCGAACTCTTTTGACACCCTGGGAAACCCTGCAGAGCACTAGGACGCCGCCGCCACCGACGTCTGCCGCTGCCAGAGCTCTTCCGGTTCACCCCGCCACCGCAGCCCCAGAGGAGGTCCTCGCCGTCGTCGAATACCACCATCGCCTCCGCCACTCAATGCCGCACCCATCCACCCCCTCAACTTCGCCGGAGACCCGCCGGAGAAGCTCCACCACCGACGCCCGAGACCGCCGCTGTCGTTCCTCTATTTCCGGTGAGCACGCACGCGCAGGAGTTTTTCCACAAATCCCATGCTGCCACATGGCAGTTCGCTACAGGACACGCACAGGAGTTGCTACAGTGTCCAGGAGTTTTCTGTTTCTTTTTGTTTTTCATAGATTTTCATCCAAAATTCTTTTAGCTATATCTTTTATTCTATAAGTCCAATTTAGGTAATTCTTTTTCCTATGCACTCACAAAAATCGGCACATTATCACAGTACCAACTTTGCACATGTTTGCACAATTCAAATTTGAATTAGTTTGAATTCAAATTAAACCTTCCGGAGGCCATATCTTTCAAACCGCTTATCGAATTCGAGTGATTCTTTTTGCATTGTGATCGTAGTGCAATTTAGGTGCTGTTATGCTACTATTGTTGAGTTTTAAAAATGGTTTTCTTTCTGTTGGTTTTGTTTTGGTTCTTTTCGTGTTCCAGTGATTGATTTGTTGTATTGTGTGAAACATGTAGATTGTCCGGAGTGCGACGCGAGTTATTGTCAGGAGTGTGGCCTTTTGAACCAGAACCAAGGCAAGTTACATGTTGATCATCCTTTACATATTGTTTTCTATGCATGTAGTTATATCACACTATGAATATATGCATGTATAGGATTACTATATTATTTAGCTATATTGTTGAGCTATCTCCCCTCACTGAAGATCGTGGTAGTTTTAGTTGTTATGCTTTGTAGACGGGGGTGGTTCGAGTATTCATTGAGCTTATCTGATGATTATATATTTAACAAATTGAGTAGTAACTCAGGATTTAACTCACCTCTGGGTGGAAGTGGTATTGCTTGGTGTTGAGGGAAGGCATCATGGGGTCTTGCACCTTTTCTAAGGCCATGCCCATGCGCCCATGAGAGTGCACCCTAAGTGGAATGTCGCCCAGGTTTAAAAGATCAGACAGACTTAGTGACTAGTATCTTCCATGTGCGGCCACTGGCTATATGGGCTCTGGCTTAGTTGATCAGTTGTTGGAACCCTGGCCTAGACAGTGTTGACAGATGTAGCATATGTAGGTGGGATGTGGCCGTCAGGTGGTTAAGGTAACCTCTTCTGAAAGACTTCGTCTCAATCTTCGGATTGGGTCCAGTGGGTAAAGTGTACTAAACTCTGCGGAGTATCAAAACTAATCATGATTAGTCATGACCCCGGTTATGGGCAACTTTGAGCCACTAAGCAATTACAGTTGTTGGATGATCTTGACAGATGTGACACTTAATAATATTTGTGGGCAACTTAATAAAGGGTAGGTTGGAGTTGATTTGGCCAACTCAACCTTGTGTATATAATTGTAGTAATAAAAGAACTAAATGAAAATTTGACTATTAGGTAGTTATGAGGACAAAATCAGCTTTCTGCAAAAATAAACCCTCAAGCCTTCCTTTGTTGTACTATGCATATACATGTAGGCCTGCTTTATTATTACTCCTGTGTAACTTGCCAATACATTCCAAGTATTGACCTATATGGTTGCAACGTCTCATGTTGCAGGATATTCGGACAAAGAGTAAGGTACCGTTAGGGTCGCGAGTCTGCACTCAGCATCGCCAGTGGGCTATGATGGGACTCATTGTTATTTTCTGCTACTTTCCGCTGTTTTATTGAATAAAGCTAACCAAGTGCTATGAAGATTGTTTTATTTTATACATTCTGGATCATACGTTGTAATAAATGATGCACTTGCTATTCTGGTATTCATCTATACTGTGTGTGCTAGCGAGTTCGATCCAAGGACTAGCATGGTAAGCATAGAGACTCAAATCCTTCGAGGTTTGGTCGTTACATTAATTCTTTCTAAAAGATCCCACCGGAATTCAATAGTCTTCTTCATAAAGGAACCAGTATAAGAAGTATCAAGCATGGATCGATCATTATGAGAAAGTCGGGCATAAAAATTCTGAATAATAATTTCTCTTGAGAGCTCATGGTTGGGGCATGAATATAACATTGACTTAAGCGTCCCCCAAGCTAGAGCGATACTTTCTCCTTCACGAGGCCAAAAATTATATATATAATTTCGATAATGATGAACTAGATGCATAGGATAATTTTTTTGGTGAAACTCCAATTTCAATCGATTCCAATTCCAAGATCCGATATCATCGCATAGCCTATACCATGCCAATGCTTTTACCTTCAAAGATAAAGGGGAAACCTTCTTCTTAGCTTCATCTTCGGGTAAACCTGCAAGCTTAAACAATCCACAAATTTCTTCCACATATATTAAGTGCATATCAGGATGTTCGGTTCCATCTCCTGCATGCTAGCAGTTGTTCTATCATACCCGAAGGAATTTCATATTCAATATTTTCAGTAGGTGCAGTGGGTTGAGGGGAAACTAATTGTGGTTCCAATCGAGGTGAAGATACCCCGAACAAACCCCTCAAAGGATTGTTTTCCATAGTAACAAGTGACAATAAATTTCAGCATGTAGTAATAATTTTTCCTTACCAATTTCCACATACCAAGAGCGCTTCACTCCCCGGAAATGGTGCTAGAAAAGAGCTTTGATGACCCACAAGTATAGGGGATCAATCATAGTCCTTTCGATAAGTAAGAGTGTCAAACCCAATGAGGAGCAGAAGGAAATGACAAGTGGTTTTCAGCAAGGTATTCTTTGCAAGCACTGAAATTATAAGTAACGAGTAGTTTGATAGCAAGATAATTTTTAACGAGCAAGTAATGATAATAGTAAGAAAAGTGCAGCAAGGTAGACCGATCCTATTTTTTTGACTGGGAACTGCGGGGCAAAACCCCCACAGCAGATCAAAACTTTATTAAAATAAAGAACAATTACAACAGGGTGATTACAAGGAGTAACCAGAAAACAAAAGAAAAGAAGGAAAGCTTACAAAAACTAGCTTAAGGGGGGAGGAAAGAGGTCCATTTCAGCAAGTCATCCTTGTAAGCAGATTTGATTCTGTGCTGCATTAGGCTAATATCATGCCTGAAAGCACATCTCCATTTATTGAAACTTGGCCTCTCACTTCTGAACACTTTGGCATTTCTGATGATCCAGATATTCCAGCAGGCAATGAACACCACTCCAGTGAAGAAAGGCTTATGAAAACTTCTCCTTGCTTGAGTAACCAAATCTAGCATGGAGGTGCCAGCCGTCCAATCAATTTGCAGATAATTCCAGGTCCTAATACTGAAATTGCAGTTGAAGAATAAATGATCCCTGGTTTCTCTAGTCAGTAAGGGACAGAGCCTATAATGAACTCCGTCTTCCATGTGCCAATGTCTTCTTGCAACCATATCGTTGGTGTTCAACCTGTCCATAATAAGCATCCAAGCAAAAACCTTGATCTTGAGGGTACAGGAGGATTTCCAAATCCAACAAAGCAAAGGGTTGAAGGACTCAGACACAAAAGTGTGAGAGTATAACATCTTAGGCTTGAAGACCTTCGATGAGCCCTGCCAGAACCATAAGTCCTTAGAATTGGGTACTCTACTGTGGGAGTCCATCAAACACTTAATCAAGTTCAACTCATCAAAGGCTTGAGCAGATAAAGGAAGGTGGAAAAGTTGGTGCATATCCTGAGTATTGAAAATTTCCTTAACTGAAGCCCAGGGATCCTTGGCAAAAGAAAATAGCCTTGGAAATCTTGTCTGCAAACTAGAAACTTCACTGCCAAGGTTCCAATTATCAGACCAAAAAAGAGCAGTGTCCCCTTCATTAATTTGCACCCAGGAGCAATCTCTAAAATTGTGCATTACTTTGCAAATATCCCTCCACCAGAAGGAGCCACAATCATTTGTTCCCTGGGGCATTCCTTCATAATAATATGAATCCCAAACTAGGGACACCCAAGGAATATCTCTTTTGTTGAGGAGATTACTAGCATGCTTGAGTAGAAGGGCCACATTCTGAACCCCCAGGTTAAGTATACCAAGACCCCCTTTGTTTTTTGGCCTACAGATGAGCTCCCAAGCAGCAAGAGATGGGGCTGGCTCATCTCTATGCTTTCTCCATAGGCACTGCCTTTGGATTCTTTCTAACTGTTTGAGTATACCAGCAGGAACAGCTAGGCTACACAGAAAGAAGATTGGCATTGAAGACAGAGCAGAGTTGAGGAACTGCAGCCTTTCACCTTGGTTAAGAAATGATAAGCTAGCAGTCATTCTTCTTTCCATACAGTCAACCAAAGGCATGAAGTCCACCATTTTTGGCCTTGTGGTCCCAACAGGTAAGCCAAGATATGTGAAAGGCATTTTACCAATTTTGCAACCAAAAGCAGCAGCAAGATCCTCCATCACAGCAGGGTCAACATTGATTGGAATAATAAAGGATTTATGGTAGTTGACATCCAGACCTGTGGACTGAGAGAACACCTTCAACATATCCTTCAGGGCCAGAAGCTGAACCCTGTCAACAGGTAGGATGATCAGTGTATCATCAGCATACTGGATCATAGGGTAGTCTCTATCATGGCAGGGTATAGGGAGGTGAAGAACTCCCTTCCTGAACATATCATTAATCACTGTTTGCAATAGATCAGCAGCTATGACAAAAAGAAGAGGAGATATTGGGTCACCCTGTCTAACTCCTTTTTTGCAAACAAACTTCCTTCCAAGGACACCATTAAGAAGAACAGAAGAAGTACCGGTGGCTAGAAGCTGCTTCATCCAGAGGATCCACTTATCATTGAAGCCCTTATGCCTAAGAATTTGAAAATTAGCTTCATTCTCAACTGAATCAAAGGCCTTCTCAAAGTCCAGTTTGAGAATTACTATAGGTCTCTTGGACTGATGACATTGGTGCAAATATTCAAAGGTCCAACCAAGACAATCCTGGATTGTTCTGCTCTTAATGAAACCATATTGATTTTTGTGAATGCACTGCATAATCAGCTCCTGGAATCTATTTGCGGCCATTTTGGACAGAAATTTGAGCCCCATACTAGTGAGAGAGATAGACCTATAATCCCCCACTTCCTTAGGTGATAGCTTTTTGGGCACCAGAGTAATAAAAGAACTATTAATATTCTCCAAGACAGCAGATCCCTCATGAGCCCCATACTAGACCGATCCTATTGAGGCAAAGGACAGGCCAAAACGGTCTCTTATAATAAGCAAAGCGTTCTTGAGGGTACACCGGAATTTCATCTAGTCACTTTTATCATGTTGGTTTGATTTGTGTTCGCTACTTTGATAATTTGATATGTGGGTGGATTGGTGCTTAGGTGCTGTTCTTACTTGAACAAACCTCCAACTTATGATTAACCCCCTCGCAAGCATCCGCAATTACGAGAAAAGTATTAAGAATAAATTCTAACCATAGCATTAAACTTTTGGATCCAATCGGTCCCTTACAGAATAGCGCATAAACTAGGGTTTAAGCTTCTGTCACTCTCGCAACCCATCATCTAATAATTACTCCACAATGAATTCCTTTAGGCCCAAATATGGTGAAGTGTCATGTAGTCGACGTTCACATGACACCACTAAGGGAATCACAACATACGTACCATCAAAATATCGAACACATATCAAGTTCACATGATTACTTGCAACAAGATTTCTCCCGTGACCTCAAGAACAAAAGTAACTACTCACAAGTGATAAACATGTTCATGATCAGAGGGGTATTAAATAGCATAATGGATCTGAACATATAATATTCCACTAAATAAACCATATACTAATCAACTACAAGATGTAATCAACACTACTAGTCACCCACAAGCACCAATCTATAGTTTCGGTACAAAGATTGAACACAAGAGATGAACTAGGGTTTGAGAGGAGATGGTGATGTTGAAGATGTTGATGGAGATTGCCCTCCCGAAGATGGGAGAGTTGTTGGTGATGATGATGAAGATGATTTTCCCCTCCGGGAGGGAAGTTCCCCGGCGGAATCGCTCCGCCGGATGGCAAAAGTGCTCCTGCCCAGGTTCCGCCTCGAGACGGCGGCGCTCCGTCCCGAAAGTCCTCTCCTTATTTTTTCTAGGTCAAAATGACTTATATACCAGAGGTGGGCTGGGCTAAGCACAACCCACCAGGGCGCACCTGGGGGGCCTGGCGCGCCCTGGTGTCTTGTGCTCACGAGGTGGCCCCCCTCCGGTAGTTATTTGCTCCAGTATTTTTCATATATTCCATAAAAATTCCTCGTGAAGTTTCAGCTCATTTGTAGTTGTGCAGAATAGGTAGCCTGACATAGCTTTTTCAGGTCCAGATTTCCAGCTGTCAGAATTCTCCCTCTTTGTGTGAACCTTGCATATTATGAGAGAAAAGGCATTAGAATTACTCCAAAAAGCATTATTATGCATAAAATATTATAAATAACAGTAGGTAAACATGATGCAAAATGGACGTATCAGTTTTTCCCTTGAAGAGGAAAGGGTGATGCAGCACAGTAGAGATAAGTATTTCCCTCAGTTAAGAACCAAGATATCAATCCAGTAGGAGAAGAACGCACAAACAATCAAACACGTGCACCCAACGTGATGAAGGGGTTATCAATCCCTTCACGGTCACTTGCAAAGGTGAGATTTGATAGAGATGGATAAATAAAACTAAACGAAAGATAAAATATTTTGGGATTTTTTGGTTTATAGATCTGAAAATAAAAAGATTACAAAATTGTAGATAGGAAACTAATATGATGGAAAATAGACCCGGGGGGCATAGGTTTCACTAGAGGCTTCTCTCTTGAAGGCAAATAATACGGTGGGTGAACAAATTACTGTCGAGCAATTGATAGAAAAGCGCAAAGTTATGACGATATCCAAGGCAATGATTATGTAATATAGGCATCACGTCCGTGTCAAGTAGACCGACTCCTGCCTGCATCTACTACTATTACTCCACACATCGACCGGCTCCTGCCTGCATCTAGAGTATTAAGTTCATGAAGAACAGAGTAACGCTTTAAGTAAGATGACATGATGTAGAGGAATAAACTCAAGCAATATGATGTAAACCCCATCTTTTTATCCTCGATGGCAACAGTACAATACGTGCCTCGCTACCCCTACTTTGTCACTGGGTGAGGACACCGCAAGAAAAACCAATCTAGTTGGCCAAACTAAACCAATAGATCGAAGAGAATTACAAAGATATAAAATCATGCACATAAGAATTCAGAGAAGATTCAAATAATATTCATAGATAATGTGATCATAAATCCACAATTCATCAGATCTCGACAAACACACCGCAAAAGAAGATTACATCGGATAGATCTCCAAGAACATCAAGGAGAACATGGTATTGAGAATCAAAGAGAGAGAAGAAGCCATCTAGCTACTAGCTATGGACCCGTAGGTCTGAGGTAAACTACTCGCGCTTAATCGAAAGGGCAATAGAGTTGATGTAGATGCCCTCCAAGATCGAATCCTCCTCCGGCAGGATGCCGGAAAAGGCCCTAAGATGGGATCTCATGGGAATAGAAGGTTGCGGCGGTGGAGAAGTGTTTTCGTGGATGCTTTTGGAGGTTTGAGAATATATGTGAATATATAGGAGGAAGAACTAGGTCAGGGGAGTCACGGGGGACCCACAAGGTAGGGGGCGCACCCTCCACCCTTGTCGCCGCCTCGTGGCTCTTCTGACTTGAACTCCAAGTCTCCTGGGTGTCTTTTGGTCCAAGAAAAATCATCGCGAAAGTTTTATTCCGTTTGGACTCCGTTTGATATTCCTTTTCCGCGAAGCTAAAAACAAGGAAAAAACAGAAACTAGCACTGGGCTCTAGGTTAATAGGTTAGTCCCAAAAATAATATAAGATAGCGTATTAATGCATATAAAACATCCAAAACAGATAATATAATAGCATGGAACAATTAAAAATTATAGATACGTTGGAGACATATCAGGTAGTACTCCACCCTAGGGGTTGAGGGTTTGTACTAGTAGCTATGTGTTTGATATCTCTCTCTCTCTTGTGTTCTTGACTTGGCACAATCTTGATGCATCGCGAGGTTTGTTAATATTGTTGGATCATATGGTGTTTTCCCCTCTCTATCTAGTTGTGATGAATTGAGTTCTACCTTTGAGATTTCACTTTTATTGGATTAAATACTTTGTTGGATTTGAGAGCACTTGATGTATGTCTTGGCACTCAACTCGCGGATTCCAAGGTGACATTGGGGTAATCTATGCATAGGGGTTGATGCATGTTTTCGTCCTTGTTTCTCCGGTAGAAATCTTGGGGCACTCTTCGAAGTTCTTTGTGTTGCATTGAGTATTATGAATCTAAAATTGTTTGATACATATTGTATAATTGACTCACGGATACTCGTGGCGACATTGGAGTATCTAGGTGACATTAGAGTTGGTTGATGTGTATCATATGGTGTTAGTTTAGTACGAACTCTTGGGCTAATTGTGACACTTATAGGGATAGATCTATAGATCAATTAGAAAGGATAACTTTGAGGTGGTTTCGTACCCTATAAACAATTTCGTCTTATGTTCTCCGCTAGATAAGAACTTTGGAGTGATTCTTCATCGCACGTTGAGGGATGGTTGTATGATCCAATTATATTAGCATTGTTGAGAGATTGCACTAGTGAAAGTATGAACCCTAGGCCTCATTTTCAAGCATTGCAATACCGTTTGTGCTCACTTTGTTACTTGATACATTGCTGTTTTTTATTGTTCCTATTACAAAAATCAATATCTACTATCATTACTACACTTGTATCACCATCTCTTCATCGAACTAGTGCACCTATACAAATTACCATTGTATTCGGTGTGTTGGGGACAGAAGAGACATTTTATTATTTGGTTGCAGGGTTGTTTGCGAGAGACCATATTCATCCTACACCTCCCACGGAATGATAAACCTTAGGCCATCCACTTTGAGGGAAATTTGCTACTGTCCTACAAAACTATGCGCTTGGAGGCCCAACACGAGTCTACAAGAAGAAGTTGTCTAGTAGACATCAATAGACTGCTCCCTCCTCCATCTAGGGCTAGCACATGTTAGATCTCATTTGAGATAGAGCTTTGCTCATCCACTTATCCCTACTCCCATGGAGATCAAGGCCTCCATGTGAGAAGATCCCCCAAGTGGATTCAAGACCCCATCATGGGACGATTCTTCTAGGATTCATGACCTCTATCCTTCAAGGATTGGGATGAACTACTACCCTTTGTACCCTCTTGTGCTGGATTTGGATCTTTGTACCTCTTATGTGTATGTGGATTTAGCACATGTGTGATTTGGATCTTGTTTATTGAGCGTTTTCTCTCTCGTGTTCTTCATTTTCTTCGCGGGACCCCCCCCCCCAATCATGAAAGATCGACCCTTAGGGTTCCACCCTACATCGTCTTGGTATCATGAGCCACTTTGATCATGAATTTGGAGTCTCCCCTGCCGTTTTATAGCCCCAATTTTGTTTTGTTTTTCCCCAATTTCTAAAATCCCCACAAAAATAGCCCTACCAAACTTTTTGTGATCTGTTGGTTGGATGATGTTTTGTTGACTTTGATTCATGTATTTGATGTGTTTCGAGTGGATCTAGCATCCCTACTTCCATCCACGAAACTCCCGCATTTTTTCTCGAATTTTTCTCTTCCCCAAAGTTTTCCACGAGTTCGTCCATGGAGGATCTAAATCACACTTATATTCATGAAAACATAGTAGGTTCAGATCTGAAATCATGGGACTCGGGCCCTGGTGACAAGCATTAAGCATAGCAAAGTCATAGCATCATCAACCTTAGAACATAGTGGATACTAGGGATCAAGCCCTACCAAATTGACTCGATTACATGACAAATCTCATCCAACTCCATCACTGTCTAGCAAACCTACGAAGGAATTACTCGCTCCCGGCGGTGAGCATCATGAAACTCTTGATGGAGGATGGTTGATGATGACGATGGCGATGAATCCTCCTCGCTGGAGTCCCGGACAGACTCTAGAATAGCCCTCCCGATGAAGAACTGGAGGTGGCGGCGGCTCCGTATCGAAAAACATGGTGAAAGTTCTTCTCTTATTTTTTTCTCGGGGAAACGGAATTTATAGCGCTGGAATTAGGTCAGACGGTCGCCTGTGGGACCCACAAGGTAACAGGGTGTGCCCTGGGGGGTAGGTGAACCTTGTTTCCTTGTGAGCAATAGGTGGCCCCCTCCGATGGATATTCATTCCAGTGTTTTTATTTATTCCATAAAAAAACTCCAAAAAGTTTCGTCCGATTCTGAGAACTTTTATTTCTGCACAAAAGACAACGCCATGGTAGTTCTGTTGAAAACAACGTCAGTCTGGATTAGTTTCATACAAATCATGCAAATTATGGTCCAAAACAAGATCAAAAGTGTTTGCAAAAGTAGATACGATGGAGATGTATCATAGCTAGTCGAGGAACTCTTAACACTTCTTCATTTCATGTCCCCTCTGTCGCTCATGTTCCTCGACTTACCATGCAGCTCATATCTAGTGGTCAGATTGTTGACTCTAGTTGTAGGGTCATTCTCAATTTTGATTCGTGTTCTGTTCAGGATCATCGCATGGGAACTGTGCTTGGTGCTAGCCCTCGACGCTCTATTGGTCTCTAGGAGCTTGACTGACTTCGTCTTCCCTCCGCTGCCACCACCGCTAGTCTTGCAGCCCCTATTGTTGCGTCTACTAGCTCTTTTCAGCAATGCATCATCGTCTTGGTCATTTATGTGGTTCTCTTCTCTCATCCTTGGTCCATTGCGATGTTTTAGAGTCTATCTCTAGTAACGCTTCGTTGTATTTTTTGGTTGTAGGCTTGGTAAGAAGATTCAGCTACCCTATCCTCACAATGAGCCAGTGTCCAAGCGCCTTTTTGATGTCGTCCACTCTAATGTTTGGGGTCCGTCTCTTTTGCTTTGAAAGGGGGTCATCGCTACTATATTATCTTTATAGAGGACTTTTCTTGGTATATACTTGGATCTATTTTATGTCTTCTCATAGTGAGGTCTTATCTATATACAAAACATTTGCTGCCATTGTTCATACCCAGTATTCCACTCCTATTCATGTTTTTTCGTGCTGATTTAGCATGTGAGTATATCTCCCATTGAAAGATCGAGGATGTAGCCTAAAGGGGGGGTGAATAGGCGCTTTAAAATAATTACAGTTTAGGCTTGAACAAATGCGGAATAAACCTAGCGGTTAATTTGTCAAGCACAAAACCTACAACAACTAGGCTCACCTATGTGCACCAACAACGTATGCTAAGCAAGATAAACAACTATGCGATAGCAAGATATATAACATGAAACACTATGGCTATCACAAAGTAAAGTGCATAAGTAAAGGGCTCGGGTAAGAGATAACCGAGGCATGCGGATACGATGATGTATCCCAAGTTCACACCCTTGCGGATGCTAATATCCATTTGGAGCAGTGTGGTGGCACAATGCTCCCCAGGAATCCACTAGGGCCACCGTAATCTTCTCACGCCCTCGCACAATGCAAGATGTCGTGATTCCACTAAGGAACCGTTGAGGGCGGTCACCGAACCCATAAAAATGGCAACCCTTGGGGCGGTCACCGAACCCGTACACTTTGGCAACCCTTGGGGGCGGTCACTGGTACCCGTCAAATTGCTCGGGGTGATCTCCACAACCTAACTGGAAACCCCGACGGTTGCCCGAAGCTTTACACCACAATGATTGAGCTCCGAACACCACCAACCGTCTAGGGCATCCAAGCACCGAAGAGGAACAAGCTCAAGGGTACCAAGCACCCAAGAGTAAAAAGCTTCTCAACTTGTAACTTCCACATATCACAGTGGAGAACTCAAACTGATGCACCAAATGCAATGGCAAGGGCACACAGAGTGCCCAAGTCCTTCTATTCCAAATCCCACTAAAGCAACTAATTCTAGGGTGGAAATGAGAGGAAGAACAAGAAGGAGAACACGAAGAACTCCAAGATCTAGATCCAAGGGGTTCCCCTCACATAGAGGAGAAAGTGATTGGTGGAAATGTGGATCTAGATCCCCTCTCTCTTCCCCCCCCCCCCCAGAAAAAAACTAGCAAGAATCCATGGAGGGATTGAGAGATAGCAAGCTCAAAGAAGTTCAACAATGGGGGAAGAACACGAGATCAAGATATTAAGCTCAATGGGGAAGAATACCCCCTTTTACTGGTGGGGAAAATTCCAACCATTATCCCCATTCTCAGCCCACAGCGGGCGGTACTACTGCTCAAGGGAGCGGTACTACCGCTTGCGCGGAGGGGCAGTACTACCGCTTGGCCCAGTGATGTCTACTACACAACCTTCTTCTTGTAGACGTTGTTGGGACTCCAACTGTAGAGGTTTGTAGGACAGTAGAAAATTTCCCTCAAGTGGATGACCTAAGGTTTATCAATCCGTGGGAGGCGTAGGATGAAGATGGTCTCTCTCAAACAAACCTGCACATAACAAAGAGTCTCTTGTGTCCCCAACATGCCCAATACAATGGTAAATTGTATAGGTGCACTAGTTCGGCGAAGAGATGGTGATACAAGTGCAATATGGATGGTAGATATAGGTTTTTGTAATCTAAAAATATAACAACAGCAAGGTAACTAATGATAAAAGTGAGCGAAAAAAAGTATTGCAATGCATTGAAACAAGGCCTAGGGTTCATACTTTCACTAGTTCAAGTTCTCTCAACAATAATAACATAATTGGATCATATAACTATCCCTCAACATGCAACAAAGAGTCACTCCAAAGTCACTAATAGCGGAGAACAAACGAAGAGATTATTGTAGGGTACGAAACCACCTCAAAGTTATTCTTTCCGATCAATCCATTGGGCTATTCCTATAAGTGTCACAAACAGCCCTAGAGTTCGTAGTAAAATAACACCTTAAGACACAAATCAACCAAAACCCTAATGTCACCTAGATATTCCAATGTCACCTCAAGTATCCGCGAGTATGATTATACGATATGCATCACACAATCTCAGATTCATCTATTCAACCAACACAAAGAACTTCAAAGAGTGCCCCAAAGTTTCTACCGAAGAGTTAAGACGAAAACGTGTGCCAACCCTTATGCATAAGTTCACAAGGTCACAAAACTCGCAAGTTGATCACCAAAACATACATCAAGTGGATCACGTGAATATCCCATTGTTACCACAGATAAGCACATGCAAGACATACATCAAGTGTTCTCAGATCCTTAAAGACTCAATCCAATAAGATAACTTCAAAGGTAAAACTCAATTCATCACAAGGAGATAGAGGGGGAGAAACATCATAAGATCCAACTATAATAGCAAAGCTCACGATACATCAAGATCGTGCCAAATCAAGAACGTGCGCGAGAGAGAGATCAAACACGTAGCTACTGGTACATACCCTCAGCCTCGAGGGTGAACTACTCCCTCCTTGTCATGGAGAGCGTCGGGATGATGAAGATGGCCACCGGTGAGGGATTCCCCTTCCAGCAGGGTGCCGGAATGGGTCTAGATTTGTTTTCGGTGGCTACGGAGGCTTGCGGCGACGTAACTCCCCATCTAGGTTATTTTCTAGAGGTTTCTTTATTTATAGGAATTTTTGGCGTCAGGAACAAGTCAGGGGGTCCCCAAGTCGTCCACGAGATAGGGCGGCACGCCCGGGGGGTAGGGCGCCCCCCCCCCACCCTCGTGGACAGCACGGGACTCTTCTGGCCCAACTCTTTTACTCCGGGGTCTTCTTTTGGTCCAAAAAAATCATCAAAAATTGGCATGTCAATTGGACTCCGTTTGGTATTCCTTTTCTGTAAAACTCAAAAACAAGGAAAAATAGAAACTGGCACTGGGCTCTAGGTTAATAGGTTAGTCCCAAAAATCATATAGAATAGCATATAAATGCATATAAAACATCCTAGATGGATAATATAATAGCATGGAACAATCAAATATTATAGATATGTTGGAGACGTATCACCCAGCTGTACTACCGCTGGGACCGCGCTCAGCAACTAACACGAGCATTGGGAGAGATATTGGAGAGAACCCTCGAGCTGCACTAGTAGCGGAGGTAGGCGCGGTACTACCGCTCCTACTGCCGCTGAACCCGGCATGAGAGCTGCATGTTCTGAGTCGTGGCGGTACTAGAGCAGCACAGGAGCGGCACTGCCGCTTGAGGCTCTCGACGGTACTACCTCTACTACAACGATACTACCGTCTGTGGCCCTCGGTTGTACTATCGCTCCAAGCCATGGTACTACTAGTGGCTCCATCCAATGCCACATCCAAGCAAAACTGATGCTCCAGGAAAACCAGAACTGCCACAACTTCTGCAAATGAGCTCCAAAATGAGCAAACTCAAGCTTGTTGGTTATAGTAAGAAGAGGTAGTAGAAAAAATCCAAAGGTATAGAGATGTGAAACCTCTAAGAATGAAGAACCGACAAAAACCCCAACATCGAAAGCATCATAGAAGATGCATGTTAACTCCATTTTCGATGAACTCGAGCTTTTCATGAAGATGACCATGATCTCCAAATCTCACAAGGAGAAGAACCAAACAAGAACTAATAAAGATGATGCAAGGATGCAATGGTTTGAGCTCTCTACGAACGATATGATCAAGCTACTCATCGAGAGCCCCCTTGATAGTACGGCAATCGATCCTATAACCCGGTCTCCCAAATACCACCATGAGACCTGTAAAACAGAAAAGCTATCAAGGGCAAACCTTTGTCTTGCACATAGTACACTTCAGCTAGATGATGACGATCTTGACTCTCTCAAGTTGGACCACCTTTCTTGATTGGGTTGGCTCGATGAAGACTAGTTGAGTGCTCCCCCATACTCCACTATGGGCGAGCCACTCTTTGGCACATATTCACAAGTCCATTGACACCACAATGGATGGCAAGCTTCAAGGATGATCTCTTCGTGAGGATCCACTTGAACTTGCACACCGCAATCTTGATGACGATCACCACTTGATGTCATCCTCCACGGGTTGTATGAGATATATATTCCTCTTGATGAAAACCCATGGAAACAAACCTAACCCCACGTAGAACTCACATGTAGACCATGGGTTAGTCACAAAGCGTAATGGACAATACTTACCATACCATTGGATCACATGATCCCACTCGGCACATCTTATATGCTTTGTGTGTTGATCAACTTGAATCACTCTCTGTTCTTAGTCTTGATCAACCTTGAATCTTTCCAACCTCTTCATTTGGATGATGTATTGAAGGTAACCATGAATGATCACACAATCTTCTTCTTCAAGACATGCTTGCAATAAGCTCAACTCTGACATGACCAATCTTTGGATAATTCCTTGAATAGCACCTTGGTCAACTAATAAACTCACTGAAACCAACACATGGACTTGAAGAAATGCCTATGGAAAAATCCTTCAAATATAACTCAATGCAACCATTAGTCCATAGAGAATATCATCAATTACCAAAACCACACATGGGGGCACCCCATGTTCTTTCACCCATGCATTATGGTGCTCATGCTCAAAATGGGGTGGCTGAGCGCAAGAATCGCACCTTCTCGAGACAACGCGTGCGATGATGATCGCCGCCTCTCTTCCACCTCACTTCTAGGTTGAGGCTGTTACCACCTCCACCTATCTCCTCAACATTCAACCATCTGCTGCTCTAAAGGGTGGTATTCCTCCCGAGCGTCTTTTTGGTCATTCTCCTGAATATTCAGTGGTTCAATTGTTTGGTTGTGTTTGCTATGTTTTGCTTTCCCCTCACAAACGCACCAAACTGACCACTCAGTCTGTGAGTGTGTCTTTCTCAGATATAGTGATGAGCATAAGGGCTATCGGTGTTGGGATCATGTCGGTCGCCGGATGCGTATTTCTCGTGATGTGTCCTTTGATGAGTCTCATCCCTTCTACCCACGTCCATCCTCCTCGGCCCTTTTCACGGAGGACATCTCTTTTCTTACCTTTCTAGATACACCTCCCTTTGTGGGGTATTCCTATGCCTCGTCCCACTATTATAGATCCGACGCCATCCTCTCCTACGGTTTCTTCTCGTCCCTCATCACATGACTCTCCACCTTCATCATCGATACCTTCCCCTTCTCCACCTTCATCATTAATACCTTCCCCTTATCCACCTTCATCGCCGATACATTCCCTGTCTCCACATCCAGTGATTTCACCTCTTCCCTCCTTTTCTTTCCATTACACTCGTGGTCCACATGTTGTGGATGAGTCTACTGATGTGCCCTCTGAAGGAAATATGCCCTAGAGGCAATAATAAAGTTGTTATTTTATATTACCTTATTCATGATAAAGGTTTATTATTCATGCTAGAATTGTATTGATCGGAAACCTTAAAACATGTGCGAATACATAAACAAACACCGTGTCCCTACTGAGCCTCTACTAGACTAGCTCATTGATCAAAGATGGTTAAGGTTTCCTAAACATGGACATGATAGTTGTCATTTGGTAAAGGGATAACATCATTAGGAGAATGATGTGATGGACAAGACCCATCTGTTAGCTTAGCATAATGTTCGCTCAGTTTTATTGCTATTGCTTTCTTATGTCAAATACATATTCCTTCGACAATGAGATTATGCAACTACCAGATACCGGAGGAATACCTAGTGTGCTATCAAACATCACAACGTAACTGGGTGATTATAAAGATGCTATACAGGTGTCTCTGAAGGTGTTTGTTGAGTTGGCATAGATCGAGATTAGGATTTGTCACTCCGAGTATCGTAGACGTATCTCTGGGCCCTCTCGGTAATACACATCATAAGTTTGCAATCAAACGACTAAGGAGTTAGTCACAAGGTGATGCATTATGGAACGAGTAAAGAGACTTGTCGGTAATGAGATTGAACTAGGTATGAAGATACCGACGATCGAATCTTGGGCAAGGAACATACCGATGGACAAAGGGAATTACGTATGTTGTCATAAAGGTTCGACTGATAAAAATCTTCATAGAATATGTAGGGACCAATATGGGCATCCAGGTTCCACTATTGGTTATTGACTAGAGAGGTATCTCGGTCATGTCTACATAGTTCTCGAACCCATAGGGTCCGCACGCTTAGCGTTCATTGACGATATAGTTTTATATGAGTTATGTATGTTGGTGACCGAATGTTGTTCGAAGTCCCGGATGAGATCACAGACATGACGAGGAGCTCCGGAATGGTCCAGAGGTAAACATTGATATATAGGATGATATGGTTAGGCCAAGGGGTAAAGCCCATGGGGCTTTAGGTCGGTGCAAAAGGAGTTGTGCGGAGGCCAGGGGGCTAAACGCCGGACCTTGGCGTCTAGCCCTGGGCCAGACGCCGAGGCCCATGGCGTTTGGGCCATACGCCAAGGACTATGGCATCTGGTCCTGGAAGTCTGAGAAGGACTCTTCCTAGCAGGCAAAACTGGCTTTTACTCCAAGTTTCAACCCCAGGGCTCAACATATAAATAGAGGGGCAGTGCTAGCACCCAAGACACATGAAGATACACCAAGTCGTGTGCCGGTAACCACGTCCCTCTAGTTTATCATCTGTCATAGTTTCCGTTGTGCTTAGCGAAGCCCTGCGGAGATGGTTCTTCACCAACACCGTCACCACACCGTCGTGCTGCCGGAACTCATCTACTACTTCGCCCCTCCTACTGGATCAAGAAGGCGAGGACGTCATCGAGCTGAACGTGTGCTGAACGCGGAGGTTCCGTACGTTCGGTACTTGATCGGGACGGATCGTGAAGGTGTACGACTACATCAACCGCGTTGATAAACGTTTCTGCTTAGCGATCTTCAAGGGTATGAAGATGCTATCCCCCTCTTGTAGTTATGCATAGAATTTTTTTTGTTTTCCCTGCAATGTTTCCCAACAGTGGTATCAGAGCCAGGTCTATGCATAGATGATATGCACGAGTAGAACACAAAGAGTTATGGGCGGTGATAGTCATACTGCTTACCACCAACGTCTTATTTTGATTCGGCTGTATTGTGGGATGAAGCAGCCCAGACCAACCTTACATGTCAACGTACATGAGACCGGTTCCACCGACTGACATGCAACTAGTTTTGCATAAAGGTGGCTGGCGGGGGTCTGTTTCTCCTAGTTTAGTTGAATCGAATTTGACTGCGGCCGGTCCTTGAAGAAGGTTAAAACAACAAACTTGATGAAACACCGTTGTGGTTTTATGTGTAGATAAGAACGGTTCTTGCTAGAAGCCCGTAGCAGCCATGTAAAACTTGCAACAACAAAGTAGAGGACGTCTAACTTGTTTTTGCCGGGTATGTTGTGATGTGATATGGTCAAGACATGATGTGATATACGTTATTGTATGAGATGATCATGTTTTGTAAGATATCAGGCAACCAGCAAGAGCCTTATGGTTGTCTTTTTATTGTATGAAATGCAAATGCCATGTAATTGCTTTACTTTATCTCTATGAGTTAGCAATAGTTGTAGAAGCAATAGTTGGCGAGACGACCACGACGCTACAATGGAGATCAAGGTGTCGAGCCAGTGACGATGGAGATCATGACGATGCTTTGGAGATGGAGATCAAAAGCACAAGATGATGATGGCCATATCATGTCACATATTTTGATTACATGTGATGTTTATCTTTTATGCATCTTATTTAGCTTACAACGACAGTAGCATTATAAGATGATCACTTCACTTAATTTCAAGGTAAAAGTGTTCTCCCCGAGTATGCAACGTTGCGGAAGTTCGTCGTTTCAAGACACCACGTGATGATCGGGTGTGATAGACTCTACGTTCACATACAATGGGTGTAAGCTAGATTTACACACACGGAATACTTGGGTTAAACTTGACGAGCCTAGCATGTACAGACATGGCCTCGGAACACTGGAGACCGAAAGGTCGAACATGAGTCATATAGTAGATATGATCAACATAGAGATGTTCACCATCGATGACTACCCCATCTCACGTGATGATCGGACATGGGTTAGTTGATATGGATCATGTATCACTTAGACAACTTGAGGGATGTTGATTTAAGTGGGAGTTCATTAGTAATTTGATTAATTAAACTTAATTTATCATGAACGTAGTCCTGATAGTATTTGCAAATCTATGTTGTAGATCAATAGCTCGCGATATAGCTCCCTTATTTTTTTGATATGTTCTAGAGAAAAATAAGTTGAAAGATGATAGTAGCAATGATGCGGACTAGGTCCGTGATCTGAGGATTATCCTCATTGCTGCACAGAAGAATTATTTTCCTTGATGCACCGCTAGGTGACAGACCTATTGCAGGAGCTGATGCAGACGTTATAAACGTTTGACAAGCTCGATATGATGACTACTTGATAGTTTAGTGTGCCATGCTTTACGGCTTAGAATCGAGGCTCCAAAGACATTTTGAATGCCATGGAACATATGATATGTTCCAAGAGTTGAAATTGGTATTTCAGACTCATGCCCATGTCGAGAGGTATGAGACCTCTGACAAGTACTTTTCCTACAAGATGGAGGAGAATAGCTCAGCTAGTGAGCATGTGCTCAGAATGCCTCGGTACTACAATCACTTGAATAAAGTGGGAGTTAGTCTTCTAGATAATATAGTGATTGACAAAGTTCTCTAGTCACTATCACCAAGCTACTAGTACTTCGTGATGAACTATAATATGCAAGGGATGACGAAAACGATTCCCGAGCTCTTCGCGATGCTGAAATCGGTGAAGGTAGAAATCAAGAAAAAGCATCAAGTGTTGATGGTTAACAAGACCACTAAGTTTCAAGAAAAAGGGCAAAGAAAAGAAATGGAACTTCAAGAAGAATGGCAGGCAAGTTGTTACTCCTAGGAAGAAGCACAAAGATGGACCCAAGCCTGAAACTGAGTGATTTTACTGCAAAGGGAATGGTCACTTGAAGCGGAACTACCCCAGACAGTTGGTGGATAAGAAGGATGGCAAAGTGAACAAAGGTATATTTGATATACATGTTATTGATGTGTACTTTACTAGTGTTTATAGCAACCCCTCGATATTTGATATTGGTTCAGTTGACCCCTCGATATTTGATATTGGTTCAGTTGCTAAGACTAGTAAATCAAAACAGGAGTTGCAAAATAAACACAGACTAGTTAAGGACGAGGTGACGATGTGTGTTGGAAGTAATTCCAAGGTTGATACGATCACCATCGCACACTCCCTCTACCTTCAATATTAGTGATGAACCTAAATAAATGTTATTTAGTGTTTGCATTGAGCATGAATATGACTAGATCGTGTTTAATGCAATACGTTATTCATTTAAGTCAGAGAATAATTGTTGTTCTGTTTATATGAATAAAACCTTCTATGGTCATACACCCAATGTGAATGGTTTATTGAATCTCGATCATAGTGATACACATATTCATAATATTGATGCCAAAAGATGAAAAGTTGATAATGATAGTGCAACATACTTGTGGCACTGCTGTTTAGGTCATATTGGTGTAAAGCGCATGAAGAAACTTGGATGGGCTTTTGGAATCACTTGATTATGAATCATTTGATACTTGTGAACCATGCCTCATGGGCAAGATGACTAAAACTCCGTTCTCCGGAACAATGGAGAGAGCTAATGAGTTATTTGAAATAATACATACCGATGTATGCGGTCCGATGAGTGTTGAAGCACGTGGCGGGTATTGTTATTTTCTGACCTTCACAGATGATTTAAGTAGATATGGGTATATTGCTGGAATTTTGTCTACTTTGGGCCTAGCCCAATAGCAGTTTCAGAAATTCTTAATAAATCCTAGAGGCCCACGCAGCCCATTCGTGCAAGGCAAGAGGTGGAACTAAAGTTTAGTCCCACATTGCTAGTTTAGAGGGAGTTGGACCTCTTTATAAGGGAGGTTCTTTCCCACTAGTATGAGCATGAGAACAAGAGGGACATCCACGCGCGCTCCTCCTCCGCCGCCCGCCTCGCCACGCCTCGTCACGATGCGCCGCGGGTTGCGGGAATGAGCCGAGCCGATGTCTAAATTTTTGCCACGCACTACGGGTATACGAAAGGTCACACGAAAGCTAAAAAGATTTTTGCGAAAGTGGAGTTCGAATGTGAACTGTGCGGCCCTTCGGCTGCTGGCTGTTCGCTTCATCTCCGTCTCTTCGTTTCACCTCCCATCGCTGCCCTCTCGCCTCCTTCTCTTGCGCCTATAAAAGGGAGGTCACTCCTCCCAGAGAGATGCACCAGAACCTCTTCTTCCTCTCGCCACAAGTTCCTGAGCACTGCGCTGCTGCTACGTTCTTCCCCATCCCTGCTTGCGTCGTGCACCGCGGGTCGGGACAGTAGGCCTCCGAAACCGCACCTTTTGAGTCATGTACGGGAGAAGGGTGATAAGGTTTTTGGGGAGTGCTCAGCGTGACTACTGACTTCTTCATCACGGACGCCCCAGACTCCGACGACTACTTCCCCGACGACGACTTCTTCCCCGACGTTGACGACCTTCTCGACAACATGGCTGGCGACGACACTGACCCCAAGTCCAGTGCTACTGCTGCTGTTGTCCCGTATGTGTTATTGCTCTTTTTGTTAGAAGTTCTCTCGCAGTTCTTTGCTCTAGTGTCTGTCCTACATATGTTAGGCTCGACGCTATCTATGCAACATGTCCTACTATCTGCTTTATACATGTTTGGTTGCAGTTCATATATGAAGATGTTATTTACCTTCTCTCTGTCAGATCGCATGACTACTTTTATCCATGTTATATTAGTCATGCTTTATCTAATATTTCTATTAATAAAATCATTTGGTAAATTGCTCATATTTCCAACAATCCAAAAACCTTATTATAGGCAATTTACCCCAAGTGGTTTTGCTGCTTCCATGAGACCTCCTATGTTTGAGGGTATCCACTATAAGAGGTGGCGCGTGAGAGCAGTCTTGTGGTTTCAAACCATGAGTTGCTATGATGCCACGCTTGGCAAGCCTGAAGGGGAGCTTGATGCCCAACAGGAACAAGCGTTTTAGAAAATGGATACTCTGTTTAAGGCTGCTCTCTTGGGTATTCTTGGTGAGAACATAGTTGATGCTTATGCGTCAATTGATAATGGAAAAGATATGTGGGACGCACTCGAGGCCAAGTTTGGGGTCTCGGATGTAGGCACTGAGCTGTACATCATGGAGCAATTCTATGATTACAGGATGGCTGAAGAGCACTCCGTGGTTGAGCAAGCTCATGAGATACAGTCATTTGCTAGAGAACTTGAGCACTTCAATTGTATGCTACCGGACAAGTTTGTTGCTGGAGGTATCATCACTAAGCTTCCTCCTTCATGGAGGAACTTTGCTACCTTACTGAAGTATAAGAGGCAGGAGTTTTCCGTTCCGGATCTCATTGGCACTCTTGATGTGGAAGAAAAGGCGAGAGCAAAGGACACACGTGCTCGAGGTATTGAGGGAGGATCTAGTGCCAATGTGGTACAGAAGCAGAACTTCCAGCCCCACAAGTTCAAGAACAAGGGCAAGTTTGATGGTAAAGCAAAGTTTGATTGGAAGAACAAGGTTGTCCAGCACAAGAACTTCAAGAAGAAGAATGACAAGAAGAAAGGTGTTTGTCATGTGTGTGGAGATCCTGATCATTGGGCTCCTAGTTGCCCTAATCGCTATGACAAGCGTCATCCTGGGAAAGGCGGCAAGACCACTAATGTTGTCATTGGAGACATTGACATGAAGGATGTTGGGTATAGTATATTTCCCACTATTCTTTCAGTTTGTCATTCTCCTAATTAGTTGATTGACACGGGTCCTAATGTGCATGTATGCGGTGATATTTCCATGTTTTCGTCTTATCAGACCGCAGGGACTTCAACCGTGCCGATGGGCAACGGTTCAAGTGCTTCTGTTTGTGGTGTTGACACGGTCGATCTGAAGTTTACTTCGGGGAAGATCGTGCGGCTGCAGAACGTGCATTATGTCCCCTCCGTCAATAAAAATCTTGTTAGCGGATCTCTTCTATGTAGAGATGGCTACAAGCTTGTCTTTGAGTCAAATAAATTTGTAATATCCAAGTATGGAACCTTTGTTGGTAAAGGCTATGAGTCAGGAGGCCTGTTTTGTTTATCCTTATTAGACATTTGCAATAAAGTTGTTAATCATGTTTGCAACAATAGTGAATCAAATGTATGGCCTTCACGTCTTTGTCATATTAACTTTGGTTGCATGTCGCGACTAGCGAAGTTGAACTTAATCCCTAGTTTCACCACTATCAAGGGATCTAAGTGTCAAGTTTGTGTGCAATCTAAGCAACCTCGTAAGTCACACACGACTGCGGAAACGAGAAATCTTGCACCACTAGAGCTCATACATTCAGATCTTTGTGAAATGAATGGTGTTTTGACAAAAGGTGGAAAGAAATATTTCATGATGTTAATTGACGACTCCACTAGATACTGCTGTGTGTATCTTCTGAAATCTAAGGATGAGGCTTTGAACTTTTTCAAGATCTATAAAGCTGAAGTGGAAAACCAACTTGATCGAAGAATCAAGAGGCTTAGGTCCGACCGTGGTGGAGAGTATTTTTCCAATGAATTTGATGCTTTTTGTGCGGAACATGGTATAATCCATGAGAGGGCACCTCCATACTCACCTCAGTCAAATGGGGTGGCCGAAAGAAAGAACCGTACTCTAACTGATTTGGTTAACGCCATGTTAGACACATCGGGTCTCTCCAAGGCATGGTGGGGGGAGGCGATATTGACGGCATGTCATGTCCTAAACCGAGTTCCCACAAAGAACAAAGAGATAACTCCATTTGAGGAATGGGAGAATAAAAGGTTAAAACTCTCTTATCTGCGAACATGGGGTTGTTTGGCGAAAGTCAATGTTCCAATTCCAAAGAAGCGGAAGCTTGGACCAAAGACTGTGGATTGTGTTTTCTTGGGATATGCTTTTCATAGCATTGGATATAGATTCTTGGTTGTAAAATCTGAGGTACCTGACATGCATGTCGGTACGATCATGGAGTCGAATGATGCGACTTTCTTTGAAGATATCTTTCCCATGAAGGATATGGCTACCTCATCTAATCAGGAGATGCCTAGTTCATCGAATCAGGAACCAATTACAATTACCAAACCTGCCATTTCGATAGAACACTTTGAAAGTCCTGTGGAGGAGAACAATGAAGTTCCTACTAGGAGCAAGAGACAGAGGACTGCAAAGTCCTTTGGTGATGATTTTCTTGTGTATCTCATAGATGACACTCCCAGTTCTATTTCAGAGGCCTATGCATCTGAAGATGCTGACTATTGGAAGGAAGCAGTTCATAGCGAGATGGATTCCATCTTGGCGAATGAAACTTGGGAGATAACTGATCGTCCTTATGGGTGCAAACCTATAGGATGCAAATGGGTATTCAAGAAGAAGCTTAGGCCTGATGGTACTATTGAAAAGTACAAGGCTCGGCTCGTGGCTAAGGGTTATACCCAAAAGGAAGGTGAAGACTTCTTTGATACTTACTCACCTGTGGCTCGACTGACCACTATTCGAGTTCTACTTTCACTAGTTACCTCGCATGGTCTTCTCGTTCATCAAATGGATGTTAAGACTGCTTTCCTAAATGGAGAGTTGGATGAGGAAATTTATATGGAACAACCAGATGGGTTTGTACTAGATGGTCAGGAAGGAAAAGTGTGCAAGTTGCTGAAATCTTGTATGGACTCAAGCAAACACCCAAACAGTGGCATGAGAAGTTTGAAAGAACTTTAATAGCTGCAGGCTTTGTTGTGAACGAAGCTGATAAATGTGTGTACTATCGCCATGGTGGGGGCGAGGGAGTTATCCTTTGCTTGTATGTTGATGACATACTGATTTTCAGAACAAATCTGCATGTTATTAAGGAGGTCAAGAATTTCCTATCTCGCTGTTTTGAGATGAAGGATTTAGGAGTGGCTGATGTCATTCTGAACATCAAGTTGTTGAGAGATGATGATGGTGGGATTACATTGCTTCAATCTCACTATGTGGAAAAGATCTTGAGTCGCTTTGGCTATAGTGACTGCAAGCCCTCTCCAACACCTTATGATGCAAGTGTGTTACTTTGAAAGAATCAAAGAATTGCTAGAGATCAATTGAAATATTCTCAGATTATTGGCTCGCTTATGTACTTAGCCAGTGCTACAAGACCTAACATCTCTTTTGCTGTTAGCAAACTGAGTCGGTTTGTCTCAAAACCAGGAGATGTGCATTGGAAAGCTCTAGAGAGAGTTTTGCGTTATTTGAAAGGCACTGCAAATTATGGAATTCACTACACCGGGCACCCAAAGGTGCTTGAAGGGTATAGTGACTCAAACTGGATCTCAGATGCTGATGAGATAAAGGCCACGAGCAGATATGTATTCACTCATGGAGGTGGTGCTGTTTCTTGGAAGTCTTGCAAGCAGACCATCTTAACGAGGTCAACAATGGAAGCAGAACTCACAGCACTAGATACAGCTACGGTCGAAGCAGATTGGCTTCGTCGGCTCTTGAATGACTTGCCGGTTGTTGAGAAACCTGTACTGGGTATCCTTATGAACTGCGACAATCAAACTTTGATCACAAAAGTGAGAAGCTCAAAGGATAACATGAATTCATCAAGACACATTCAAAGAAGGTTAAAGTCTGTCAGAAAAATGAAAAACTCTGGAGTTATTGCATTTGATTATATCCAAATGTCTAAAAATCTGGCAGATCCTTTTACTAAGGGTCTTTCACATAATGTGATAGATAATGCATCGAGGGAGATGGGTATGAGACCCACAATATGAGTTGTTCATGGTGGTAACATATTCTTTGTGATCGGAGATCCCGTGAATTAGATGTGGAAGACAAGTTGTTGGTCAACTGAGGGGAGAGTATCCTTACTATTCACAATACCACTCCATGAAGATGCAATACTCTCCTAATCTGCATGGCAGGTTGATGTATATCTTAATGTGTTCTAAGTGGCTCATTTAAGTAGAGATGTTGTCCTCCAGAACATCTTTTGAAGAATACACCTATATGAGTCTGATTGTCAAACGTCGCAATCTATGAGAGTAGGGTTCTCTCTAGTAAACTCATGAAAGGTCACGGAGTATGACGCATAAGATCCACCCGCGGGGAAGACCCACGGTAGCCACGTATCGGTCAAGGCTTTATGTGAAGCTAGATTCGCAGAAAACTTGCAGTTCAAGGCCCAGTCCACTATTCAAGTTGCTTACTAGTGTAGCATAGAGTTCTAGGTGGAAGTTCAACTTAATAGTCTCCACTGCAGTACCGGTATATAAAACAGTGTTTTGGAACCAAAGGCAATTTTTGTGTGCCTCTAGGATCCGGTGGGGGATCGCTGGAATTTTGTCTACTTTGGGCCTAGCCCAATAGCAGTTTCAGAAATTCTTAATAAATCCTAGAGGCCCACGCAGCCCATTCGTGCAAGGCAAGAGGTGGAACTAAAGTTTAGTCCCACATTGCTAGTTTAGAGAGAGTTGGACCTCTTTATAAGGGAGGTTCTTTCCCACTAGTATGAGCATGAGAACAAGAGGGACATCCATGCGCGCTCCTCCTCCGCCGCCCGCCTCGCCACGCCATGCCTCGCCTCGTCACGACGCGCCGTAGGTTGCGGGAATGAGCCGAGCCGATGTCTAAATTTTTGCCACGCACTACAGGTATATGAAAGGTCACACGGAAGCTGAAAAGATTTTTGTGAAAGTGGAGTTCAAATGCGAATGGTGCAGCCCTTCGGCTGCTGGCTGTTCGCTTCATCTCTGTCTCTTCGTTTCACCTCCCATCGCTGCCCTCTCGTCTCCTTCTCTTGCGCCTATAAAAGGGAGGTCGCTCCTCCCAGAGAGATGCACCAGAACCTCTTCTTCCTCTCGCCACAAGTTCCTGAGCACTGCGCTGCTGCTACGTTCTTCCCCATCCCTGCTTGCGGCGTGCACCGCGGGTCGGGACAGTAGGCCTCTGAAACCGCACCTTTTGAGTCATGTACGGGAGAAGGGTGATAAGATTTTTGGGGAGCGCTCAGCGCGACTACTGACTTCTTCGTCACGGACGCCCCGGACTCCGACGACTTCTTCCCCGGCGTTGACGACCTTCTCGACGACATGGCTGACGACACCGACCCCAAGTCCAGTGCTACTGCTGCTGTTGTCCCGTATGTGTTATTGCTCTTTTTGTTAGAAGTTCTCTCGCAGTTCTTTGCTCTAGTGTCTGTCCTACATATGTTAGGTTCTACGCTATCTATGCAACCTGTCCTACTATCTGCTTTAGACATGTTTGGTTGCAGTTCATATATGAAGATGTTATTTACCTTCTCTCTGTCAGATCGCATGATTACTTTTATCCATGTTATATTAGTCATGCTTTATCTAATATTTCTATTAATAAAATCATTTGGTAAATTGCTCATATTTCCAACACATATTTACTTAATGAAACACAAGTCCAAAAACATTTGAAAAGTTCAAAGAATTTCAGAGTGAAGTGGAGAATCATCGTAACAAGAAAATAAAGTTTCTATGATCTGATCGCGGAGGTGAATATTTGAGTTACGAGTTTGGCCTTCATTTTAAACAATGTGGAATTGTTTCACAACTCACGCCACCTAGAACACCATAGCGTAATGGTGTGTCTGAACGTTGTAACCGTAATTTATTGGATATGGTGTGTTTTATGATGTCTCTTACCGATTTACCACTATCATTTTGGGGTTATGCATTAGAGACAACCGCATTCACGTTAAATAGGGCACCATCTAAATCCGTTGAGATGACATCGTATGAACTATGGTTTGGCAAGAAACATAAGCCATCGTTTCTTAAAGTTTGGGGTAGCAACACTTATGTCAAAAGGCTTCAACCTGATAAGCTTGAACCCAAATCGGAGAAGTGTGTCTTCATAGGATACCCTAAGGAAACAATTGGGCACACCTTCTACCAAAGATCCGAAGGCAAGATTTTTGTTGCCAAGAATGGAACATTTCTAGAGGAGTTTCTCTCGAAAGAAGTGAGTGGGAGGAAAGTAGAACTTGATGAGGTAATCATACCTTCTCTCGAATTGGAAAGTAGCACATTAGAAAATTTTGTTACCATGATGTCTAACACCAACTAGAGAGGAAGCAAATGATAATGATCATGAAACTTCAGATCAAGTTGCTACTGAACCTCGTAGGTCAAGTAGAGCACGAACTGCACCAGAGTGGTATGGTAATCCTGTTCTGGAAGTCATGTATTAGACCAAGGCGAATCTACAAACTATGAAGAAGCTATGATGAGCCCAGATTCTGACAGATGGCTTGAGGCCATGAAATCTGAGATAGGATCCATGTATGAGAACAAAGTGTGGACTTTGGTGGACTTACCCGATGATCGGCAAGCCATAGAGAATAAATGGATCTTCAAGAAGAAGACTGACATTGATGGTAATATTATTGTCTACATAGCTTGACTTGTTGCAAAAGGTTTTTGAGAAGTTCAAGGGGTTGACTACAATGACACTTTCTCACCCGTAGCGATGCTTAAGTCCGTCTGAATCATGTTAGCAATTGCCACATTTTATGATTATGAAATCTCCCAAATGGACGTCAAAACTGCATTCCTTAATGGATTTCTTAAAGAAGAGTTGTATATGGTGCAACCAGAAGGTTTTGTCGATCCTAAAGTTGCTAACAAAGTGTGCAAGCTCCAGCGATCCATCTATGGACTGGTGCAAGCATCTCGGAGTTGTAATTTACGCTTTGATGAGGTGATCAAAGCATATGATTTTATACAGACTTTCGGTGAAGCCTGTATTTACAAGAAAGTGAGTGGGAGCTATGTAGCATTTCAGATATTATATGTGGATGACATATTATTGATTGGAAATGATATAGAATTTCTGGATAGCATAAAAGGATACTTGAATAAGAGTTTTTCAATGAAAGACCTCGGTGAAGCTACTTATATATTGGGCATCAAGATCTATAGGGATAGATCGAGACACTTGATGACTTTCACAAAGCACATACCTTGACAAGATTTTGAAGAAGTTCAAAATGGATCAGTCAAAGAAAGGGTTCTTGCCTGTGTTTCAAGGTGTGAAGTTGAGTAAGACTCAAAGCCCGACCATGACAGAAGATAGAGAGATAATGAAAGTCATTCCCTATGCCTCAGCCATAGGTTTCATAAAGTATGCCATGTTGTGTACCAGACCTAATGGTGATCCAGGAGTAGATCACTAGACAACGATCAAAATTATCCTTAGGTACCTTAAAGAGGACTAAGGAAATGTTTCTCAGTTATGGAGGTAACAAAGAGTTCATCGTAAAGGGTTAAGTCGATGCAAGCTTTTACACCGATCCAGATGACTCTAAGTCTCAATTTGGATACATATTGAAAGTCGGAGCAATTAGCTAGAGTAGCACCATGCAAAGCATTGTAGACATAGAAATTTGCAAAATGCATACGGATCTGAATATGACAGACCCGTTGACTAAACCTCTCTCACAAGCAAAACATGATCACACCTTAGTACTCTTTGGTTGTTAATCACATGGTGATGTGAACTAGATTATTGACCCTAGTAAACTCTTTGGGTGTTGGTCACATGGCGCTGTGAACTATGGGTGTTAATCACATGGCGATGTGAACTAGATTATTGACTCTAGTGCAAGTAGGAGACTGAAGGAAATATGCCCTAGAGGCAATAATAAATTTGTTATTTTATATTTCCTTATTCATGATAAAGGTTTATTATTCATGCTAGAATTGTATTGATCGAAAACCTTAATACATGTGTGAATACATAAACAAACGCCTGTCCCTAGTGAGCCTCTACTAGACTAGCTCGTTGATCAAAGATGGTTAAGGTTTCCTAACCATGGATATGAGTTGCCATTTGATAACGGGATCACATCATTAGGAGAATGATGTGATGGACAAGACCCATCCGTTAGCTTAGCATAATGATCGTTTAGTTTTATTGCTATTGCTTTCTTCACGTAAAATACATATTCCTTCGACTATGAGATTATGCAACTCCCAGATGCCACGGAAATGCCTTGTGTGCTATCAAACGTCACAACATAATTAGGTGATTATAAAGATGCTCTACAGGTATCTCCAAAGGGGTTTGTTGAGTTGGCATAGTGTAACATCCCAAATTTTCAATTTGGAATGTTATACATTAGGTCATCATGCATATCATATTTTATTTTTCTTTTGGTTTTGATCCTAGAAAATCCTAAGCAACTCAAGGACCTACGGAGAGAGTTGGGGATTTCGTTATTTACATATTTGAGTTTTTCTCAAATTATGTAAACAGGATCATTTGATTTTATTTATTTTATCATCAATTATTTCTATTACAAAAATATGAGAGAGGGAATAAAATGACTTTACCAAAATATAGAAATATTGAGGATTTAATAAAAAATCAAATAAGATTTATTTCGGAGTTTTTTGGTATTTTTATTTGAATTTAGGAAAAATGCACGTTTTTCAAAGTTGTAGTTTGGGCCCAAATAAATGTTCACTTTATCGGGCTTGATTTTAGGAACCCGGCAAAATTTATTTCGTGATTTTTGGAGTCCGTTTAGTATTTCTTTTTATTTTTCTTCCGAGCGGATTTATAAAAAAAACGAAAACCGACTTTGGGCTGTACTCGGCCAGGACTCCCTGGCCGGGGGCTTTTAAGCCGCCACCCCGGGACCCGAAGAGCCCAACAGCCGCCGCCAGCAAACCCTAACCCTAGCCCCAGCCCCGCCGCCTCTAGCCGCCGCCGTCGCCGCCCGCCGCCGCCGACTCGCCGGAGTGCGCGTCGCCCGAGGTTCGCCGCCGCCTCGTTTTCCATGCTGTTTAAAAAAAAATTCTGTTCGTCGTTTTTCTTTTTCGTCGGATTTTTCCGTGTTTATTTTCTGATCGCGATTTCTGATCCGATTTTTGTTTTAGTATAACTTTTCGCTCGTTTATCGGAATCAGGCGATTCAAGCGCCTGGAGTTTCGTCTCGAAACCCTCTTCCGAATAATCAACTTAAACAAGTTTTTTCTACTGTAAAATTTGCCCTAGATCCAGATTACTAGAACGAAGTTGTTTTCTTTCGCCGTTTGATCTCTTTTGCTTCGTTCGATTTGATTCTTTTTGCCAACCAGGGTTCTTAAGTTGAACTTTCTGGTTAGATCCTCTATTTGAGTTTTACCTGTGCATTAGATGAGTATTTATTGTATACTTGTTTGTTTGTCTGCTGTAGAATACCCGGAGTGCGCCGCCTGTTACATTGAATCTCTAGGTTACGCGGATCATCAGCAAGGCAAGTAACACTTTGATCATACCTTTTCTACAACCCAGTTTTACTGCATTAGATCAATCTTCACACATTGCATGAATAGGATCTAATTAAATTGTGGGATGGGAAGTAGATGAGGTAGTACCTATTACCTGTTTATTATCAAACCTTTGGGAGTTACTTCTACGTTTGCTTATTATGCCATGCTATGCTAGTAGACGTGGATTGGATGAGTGAAATCCATGACAGATGTGAGATTGTTAATTAATGATTTATCTAAGGTGGCAACCTAACACACATCTGGGTGGATTGAGGCACCTGGGGTTACCAGGACTTGCCTGTTTTCTTTAGACCGCCACCCAGGCTCAAAGGGATCATGAGATTATTCATACTAGAAACTTCAGTGTGCAGCCACAAGCCATTATGGGCTCTGGCATAGTTGACTAAGTTGTGCGAACTCTTACAGTGGTAGACTAGCAGATGTAGGGGATGTAGGTGGTACGGTCTACCCGATCGTAAGGTGCTAGCGCTTCTGAAAGACTATGTCTCGGTCATCCGTCTTCTCAAACACCATGTAGTGCGAGAAACCAAACGGAGGCGATCGAGTCTTGTGGGGAAAAGTGCGCAAACCTCTGCAGAGTGTAATAAACTAATCATGTTAGCCGTGTCCCCGGTTATGGACATCTTGAGTACCTAGTACCTGGATTTTCATGTGAATCTCAACATGTTACTCTAAATTAATTTTGATGGGTTTTAATGATGTTATTTAATTGGGATTGAGAATGTTGTCAACCATTCTCAATGTTTAACAACCACCATGATAGTAATTAATTTTATTCCTTTGAAGTAGGAAAAAATTGGCTTTACGCAAAAACAGTAACCATAGAGCTTTCCACCAGCCAAATATGCATATAGTATAACTGTTGCATTCCATTATTCTCTATGTGTTACCTTGCCAGCATATTCCATGTGCTGACCCGTTTTCAGGCTGCAACATTAATGCTGCAAACTTTTCAGACGACGATTAAGGAGTTTTAGGTCGTGGTTCTATACTCAGTGATGCCCTTGGAGTTGATGGACTCACTTACCTTCCAAGCCTTCCGCTGTTATCGTTATTAGATGGCCTTAAGCCATATTTATTGTAATAAGTTCTCTTTTGAGACACTCGATGTAATAAGTGTGTGATTGCTACTCTGCTATAAATCCTCCGAGTACTGTGTGGTGTCAGCATTACTGATCCAGGGATGACACCGGAGCACAGAGATCAGACTGTTTGAGGTCTGGTCGCTACAGAGATGGTATCAGAGCACACGCTGACTGTAGGACACGACCCCTAAGCTAAAGACCTAGATCACTACTCACTCTCTTCTCTTCTGACTTCTCATCTTTTCTACTCTTTAGGATGACGGATACAAGGAACAAGTTCACCCAACCAGACGAAGATACACCCTTTGGACGCCACTTGAAGGAAGTCACTAGATACCTGAACATAGGAATAGCAAGCTTCACGGGAACCTACAACGCCACTTTACCTGAAGAAGAGCGCTGGATGATACAAGTTCAAGTTCTAGGAAGGACGTTCATGCCAGTCACTGAGCCCATAGAGTTTTCTTTTGATGCACCAACTTGGATTCTAGGAAAGAGTATGGCAGCTCACATCGCCATGGGACGCATTGGAGAAGTCTACCGCAAGGATCTCAAAGATACTATCTACCAGATTTGTGGGCGCCGAGATGAACACTGGGAGATGATCAGCACCAGGAAAGATAGATCAATAGCAGCTTTTATCCAGGAGTTAAACCAGCACATTCGACGACAGGAGAATCAGATGTGCGCCGACATGATAGATCTGAAGAAGGCTAAGACTAGAATCAAGGAACTGGAGGAAGAACTCAAGGCTACACGCGAAGATTATGAAGAAGAAATTGAAGTATTGGTGGATAAGAATGCTGACCTAACTATGAAGATTGGAATATTTATGGGAGGCCCAACACCAATAGATGAAGACGAAGAACCCAAGGAGATTAGCCCGGAAGATTACATCATCATCGACGGCACCGACTCGGAACAAGATAGTAGCGATGATGACTATGTTGATGAAGCAGGAGCGGATATCATGGAGTCTACAACCGTAGAATATTTCTAGTAGACCACCTCATCAGTAGTAGTAGTCCCCCATGTAAATATAGTAGTCCGAGCACTTTTGCGATAGCTAGACCGATTGTATGCCTTTGTTTGATTGATTGAAGTGAATTGTGTGCTTTTGCCTCATGTGCATATGGGTAGTGTTTTCCCTTTAGACCCCCTCTATTCTTATATCTCATCTCTTCTAAAAAACCCTCAGATGCCTCCGAGACGTGACCCCAGATTTGCCTTTCCGCCGGAGCTCACCCAGTTGATCCAGCAGCAGAACACCTTGATGCAGTTGCTAGTTCAGAATCAAGGGAACAACAACAACAACCCACCACCACCACCACCTGTTGACCACTTAGCCCGTTTTCTTAGGCTGAATCTGCTGGTGTTTTCCAGTAGCACCCAGCCGATAGTAGCAGATGATTGGCTCCGCAAGATAGCTAGGGAGTTGACCACAGCAGGATGCACAGATGTGGAGAAGGTTAAGTTTGCCGCACATCAGTTAGAAGGACCCGCAGCATCTTGGTGGGAGAATTTCACAGCCACTTTCCCAGTCGACACTGTCACATGGGACCAGTTTCAGCAGGCTTTTTGTACTGCCCATGTTTCAGCAGGAGCAATGGCCATGAAGAAGCGTGAGTTTCGTAACTTGCGCCAAGGAGGACGGACAGTTGGCTAGTATGTGGAGGAGTTTAGTAAGCTAGCACGTTATGCCCCAGATGACGTTGCTACAGATGCAGCTAAGCAGGAGAAATTCCTGGAAGGACTGAATGATGAGTTGAGTATGCAGTTGATGGTAGCCACCTTCAACAACTACCAGGAGTTGGTAGATCATGCTCTTATGATTGAAGGGAAGCAGCAGCAAATTGAGAACCGCAAGAGGAAGTATGGACAAGGAAAGTATAATTCAGGAGCTCAGCAGAAGCCTCGTTTTACCCCTAGGCCAGGAGGACATTTTCAGCATACCCACGGAGTAGGTAGCTCGCACAATCACAATGGCACCAAGAATGGTAATGGGAATGGAGGAAGCAATGGACAGAACCGCAGCACCCCATCAACCCCAGCCAAGAAGGACTTGAGCCATGTCACTTGCTATAAGTGTTCGAAGCCAGGACATTTTGCAAATGAATGTCCTGAAGGCCAAAACGGCCATGGAAGTTCTGGGAAGAAGCCGAACCCTTTCAACAGGGGACAGGTGAACCACGTTAATGTGGAGGAGGTTGAAGCTCAGCCCGATGCAGTAATAGGTAAGTTTTTGGTTAAGTCATTTACTGCACTCGTTCTTTTTGATACTGGTGCATCGCATTCTTACATATCAAGGGGATTTGTGGATAAGTATAACCTACCAACCCAAGCCCTTAGGTCACCCATGTTAGTAACCTCGCCAGGAGCAGAGTATGTGGCAAGTCTATGGTGTGATCGGTTACCATTAAGGATTGGTAACTATGTTTTTCCCTCATACCTAATAGTATTGGAATCTCAAGGATTGGATGTGATATTAGGCACGGATTGGTTATCAAAGTATGAAGGGAATATTGAGTGTGCTAGTAAGTCAATTTTGCTTACCACACCAGAAGGGAGAAGGATCAAGTATGTATCCCGGCATGTACCAAAGAGGACCCAAGTAAACTGCCTAATAGGAGTTGTGCAGGAGGAAGTACCAGTGGTAAAGGATTTTCCTGATGTATTTCCCGAAGAGTTGCCAGGCATGCCACCGGATAGAGACATTGAGTTTCTGATTGAGCTTTTGCCAGGCACTGGGCCAATATCAAATAGACCATATAGGATGCCAGCAAAAGATTTGGTGGAAATTAAGAAGCAGATTAAGGAGTTACTGGATAAGGGATATATTCGCCCAAGTTCTTCGCCTTGGGGATCACCAGTACTTCTAGTGGAGAAGAAGGATGGATCGTTAAGGATGGTTGTTGATTATCGAGGATTGAACGAAGTAACGATCAAGAACAAGTACCCACTACCAATGATCAACGATCTGTTTGATCGGTTGCAAGGAGCTAAAGTGTTTTCCAAGATCGATTTGCGATCAGGATACCACCAGTTGAAGATTCGAGAACAGGATATACCTAAGACAGCATTCACCACAAGATATGGACTATATGAGTATACCGTTATGTCATTTGGACTGACTAACGCACCTGCCTATTTTATGAACATGATGAACAAAGTGTTTATGGAGTTTTTGGATAAGTTCGTCGTAGTGTTCATTGATGATGTTCTGGTTTATTCGAAGAATGAAGAGGAGCATAAGGAGCATTTGCGTTTGGTACTTGGAAAGCTCAGAGAACACCAATTATACGCCAAGTTCAGCAAATGTGAATTTTGGTTGAAGGAAGTAGGATTCCTCGGACACGTTATATCTGGAGAAGGTATAGCGGTAGATCCCGCTAAAGTTGAAACCGTGACCAAGTGGGAAGCACCAACAACAGTTGGAGAGATCCGGAGTTTTCTTGGACTCGCAGGATACTACCGGAGATTTATTGAGAATTTCTCAAGGATTGCAAAGCCTATGACGGAGTTGCTGAAGAAGGATACTAAGTTCAAATGGACTGAGGAGTGTGAGGCTAGTTTCCAGGAGTTGAAGAAACGTTTGGTTACTTCACCAGTGTTGATTTTGCCAGATCAAACCAAGGATTATGAGGTGTATTGTGACGCTTCACGTCGAGGACTTGGAGCAGTGCTTATGCAGGAAGAAAGAGTTGTTTCGTATGCTTCACGACAACTGAAGCCCCACGAATCGAATTATGCTACGCATGATTTGGAGTTAGCAGCCGTAGTGCATGCATTGAAGACATGGAGACATTTTCTCATTTGAAAACCATTGTGAGGTGTACACGGATCATAAGAGTTTGAAGTACATTTTCACACAGAAGGAGTTGAACCTCAGACAAAGGAGATGGTTGGAGCTTATCAAGGATTATGATATGAAATTACATTATCATCCCGGAAAAGCTAATGTAGTAGCTAATGCGTTAAGCCGTAAGAGCCATGTCAATACGTTAATAACGGGAGAAATACCCAAGGAGTTAGCAGAAAATTTTCGTGAACTATGTTTGAAAATAGTTCCGAGAGGCTATGTAGCAGCATTGGGATTCAGTCAACTTTGATGGATAGAATCAGAGAAGCTCAGAAAACTGACAAAGAGATTGCCGATATAAAGGAGAAGCTGAGCAAAGGAAAAGCTAAAGGATTTCGTGAGGATGAGCACGACACTCTATGGTTTGAAGATCGTGTTTATGTGCCCAGTAATCCGGAGATCAGGAAGTTGATTCTACAAGAGGCACATGATTCACAGTATTCGATTCGCCCAGGAAATACCAAGATGTATTTGGATTTGAAGGATATTTTCTGGTGGACCGGAATGAAGAAGGATATTGCGGAGTATGTAGCAGTTTGTGATGTATGTCAGAGAGTAAAAGCAGAGCATCAGAAGCCAGCAGGATTGTTGCGACCATTGCCGATACCCGAATGGAAGTGGGATAAGCTAGGCATGGATTTTATCACGGGATTACCAAGGACTCATTCAGGCTATGACTCGATTTGGGTTATAGTTGATCGATTGACGAAGGTAGCTCATTTTATCCCAGTAAAGACCACTTACACCAGTGCTAAGTTGGCGAAGATATACATGACCAGGATCGTATGTCTGCATGGAGTTCCGAGGAGTATTGTATCAGATAGAGGAACCCAGTTTACCTCAAAGTTCTGGAAGCAGTTGCATGAGACTTTAGGTACTAGGCTAGAATTTAGTACAACTTTTCATCCACAGACAGATGGACAGACCGAGAGAGTCAATCAGATTTTGGAGGATATGCTGAGAGCTTGTGCGCTAGATTATGGATCTAGTTGGGACGATAATTTGCCATATGCAGAGTTTTCTTACAATAATAGCTATCAGACCAGTTTGAAGATGGCACCTTTCGAAGCTTTGTACGGAAGGAGGTGCAGGACGCCATTGTCATGGGACGAAGTTGGAGACCGCCAGTTGTTTGGACCAGATCTGATTAAGGAGTCTGAACAGAAGGTGAAGTTGATTCGCGATAGGCTCAAGGTAGCCCAGTCCAGGCAGAAGAGCTACGCAGATTCTAAACGCAAGGAGACAATTTACGAAGTCGGAGATAGAGCTTATCTTCGAGTATCCCCACTTCGAGGGATTAAGCGTTTTGGAGTTAAGGGGAAGTTAGCGCCACGATTTGTAGGACCATATCGAGTTTTGGAGCGTATGGGAGAAGTGGCCTACAAGTTGGAATTGCCAGAAGGATTGGCCGGAGTGCATGAGGTGTTCCACGTTTCTCAGTTGAAGAAGTGTCACGCGGAGATGGCTGACATACCTTTGAGAGACACAGTGCCATTAGAAGCAATTCAGTTGGATAACAATTTGACCTACGAGGAGAAACCAGTCAAGATCCTCGAGTTTGCCAGCCGAGTTACTCGTAGCAAGGTTATCAAGTTTTGCAAAGTTCAGTGGAGCCACCACACGGAGGATGAAGCCACCTGGGAGCGAGAGGAAGATTTGCTCAAAGACCACCCTCACCTATTTTCTAGCCAACCTGAATCTCGAGGGCGAGATTCATCTTAAGGGGGGTAGGTTGTAACATCCCAAATTTTCAATTTGGAATGTTATACATTAGGTCATCATGCATATCATATTTTATTTTGCTTTTGGTTTTGATCCTAGAAAATCCTAAGCAACTCAAGGACCCACGGAGAGAGTTGGGGATTTCGTTATTTACATATTTGAGTTTTCTCAAATTATGTAAACAGGATCATTTGATTTTATTTATTTTATCATCAATTATTTCTATTACAAAAATATGAGAGAGGGAATAAAATGACTTTCCCAAAATATAGAAATATTGAGGATTTAATAAAAAAATCAAATAAATTTATTTCGGAGTTTTTCGGTATTTTTATTTGAATTTAGGAAAAATGCGCGTTTTTCAAAGTTGTAGTTTGGGCCCAGATAAATGTTCACTTTATCGGGCTTGATTTTAGGAACCGCAAAATTTATTTCGTGATTTTTGGAGTCCGTTTAGTATTTCTTTTTATTTTTCTTCCGAGCGGATTTAAAAAAACGGGAAACCGACTTTGGGCCGTACTCGGCCAGGACTCCCTGGCCGGGGGCTTTATAAGCCGCCACCCCGGGGCCCAAAGAGCCCAACAGCCGCCGCCAGCAAACCCTAACCCTAGCCCCAGCCCCGCCGCCTCTAGCCGCCGCCGCCGCCCGCCACCGCCGACTCGCCGGAGTGCGCGCCGCCCGAGGTTCGCCGCCGCCTCGTTTTCCGTGCTGTTTAAAAAAAATCTATTCGTCGTTTTTCTTTTTCGTCGGATTTTTCCGCGGTTATTTTCTGATCGCGATTTTTGATCCGATTTTTGTTTTAGTATAACTTTTCGCTCGTTTATCGGAATCAGGCGATTCAAGCGCCTGGAGTTTCGTCTCGAAACCCTCTTTCTGAATAATCAACTTAAACAAGTTTTTGCTACTGTAAAATTTGCCCTAGATCCAGATTACTAGAACGAAGTTGTTTTCTTTCGCCGTTTGATCTCTTTTGCTTCGTTCGATTTGATTCTTTTTGCCAACCAGGGTTCTTAAGTTGAACTTTCTGGTTAGATCCTCTATTTGAGTTTTACCTGTGCATTAGATGAGTATTTATTGTATACTTGTTTGTTTGTCTGCTGTAGAATACCCGGAGTGCGCCGCCTGTTACATTGAATCTCTAGGTTACGCGGATCATCAGCAAGGCAAGTAACACTTTGATCATACCTTTTCTACAACCCAGTTTTACTGCATTAGATCAATCTTCACACATTGCATGAATAGGATCTAATTAAATTGTGGGATGGGAAGTAGATGAGGTAGTACCTATTACCTCCTGTTTATTATCAAACCTTTGGGAGTTACTTCTACGTTTGCTTATTATGCCATGCTATGCTAGTAGACGTGGATTGGGTGAGTGAAATCCATGACGGATGTGAGATTGTTAATTAATGATTTATCTAAGGTGGCAACCTAACACACATCTGGGTGGATTGAGGCACCTGGGGTTACCAGGACTTGCCTGTTTTCTTTGGACCGCCACCCAGGCTCAAAGGGATCATGAGATTATTCATACTAGAAACTTCCGTGTGCAGCCACAAGCCATTATGGGCTCTGGCATAGTTGACTAAGTTGTGCGAACTCTTACAGTGGTAGACTAGCAGATGTAGGGGATGTAGGTGGTACGGTCTACCCGATCGTAAGGTGCTAGCGCTTCTGAAAGACTATGTCTCGGTCATCCGTCTTCTCAAACACCATGTAGTGCGAGAAACCAAACGGAGGCGATCGAGTCTTGTGGGGAAAAGTGTGCAAACCTCTGCAGAGTGTAATAAACCAATCATGGTTAGCCGTGTCCTCGGTTATGGACATCTTGAGTACCTAGTACCTGGATTTTCATGTGAATCTCAACATGTTACTCTAAATTAATTTTGATGGGTTTTAATGATGTTATTTAATTGGGATTGAGAATGCTGTCAACCATTCTCAATGTTTAACAACCACCATGAGAGTAATTAATTTTATTCCTTTGAAGTAGGGAAAAATTGGCTTTACGCAAAAACAGTAACCATAGAGCTTTCCACCAGCCAAATATGCATATAGTATAGCTGTTGCATTCCATTATTCTCTATGTGTTACCTTGCCAGCATATTCCATGTGCTGACCCGTTTTCGGGCTGCAACGTTAATGTTGTAGACTTTTCAGACGACGATTAAGGAGTTTTAGGTCGTGGTTCTATACTCAGTGATGCCGTTGGAGTTGATGGACTCACTTACCTTCCAAGCCTTCCGTTGTTATCATTATTAGATGGCCTTAAGCCATATTTATTGTAATAAGTTCTCTTTTGAGACACTCGATGTAATAAGTGTGTAATTGCTACTCTGCTATAAATCCTCCGAGTACTGTGTGGTGTCAGCATTACTGATCTAGGGATGACACCGGAGCACAGAGATCAGACTGTTTGAGGTCTGGCGCTACACATAGATCGAGATTAGGATTTGTCACTCCGAGTATCGGAAAGGTATCTCTAGGCCCTCTCAGTAATACACATCATAAGCTTGCAAGCAAACGACTAAGGAGTTAGTCACGAGGTGATGTATTATGGAACGAGTAAAGAGACTTGCCAGTAACGAGATTGAACTAGGTATGAAGATACCGACGATCGAATCTTGGGCAAGTAACATACCGATGGACAAAGGGAATTACGTATGTTGCCATAAAGGTTCGACCGATAAAGATCTTCTTCGAATATGTAGGAGCCAATATGGGCATCCAGGTTCCGCTATTGTTTATTGACCAGAGAGGTGCCTCGGTCATGTCTACATAGTTCACGAACCCGTAGGGTCCGCACGCTTAACTCGTTGACGATATAGTTTTATATGAGTTATGTATGTTGGTGAATGAATGTTGTTTGGAGTCCCGGATGAGATCACGGACATGATGAGGAGCTCCGAAATGGTCCGGAGGTAAAGATTGATATATAGGATGATATGGTTAGGCCAAGGGGTAAAGCCCACGGGGCTTTAGGTCAGTGCAAAAGGAGTTTTGCGGAGGCCAGGGGCTAAACGCCAGAGACCTTGGCGTCTACCCCTGGGCCAGACGCTAAGGCCCATGGCGTCTGGGCCAGATGCCAAGGACTATGGCGTGTGGTCCTGGAAGTCCGAGAAGGACTCTTTCTAGCGGGCAAAACCGACTTTAAGGAGGCTTTTACTCCAAGTTTCGACTCCAGGGCTCAACATATAAATAGAGGGGCAGGGCTAGCACCCAAGACACATGAAGATACACTAAGCCATGTGTCGACAACCCCGTCCCTCTAGTTTATGCTCTGTCATAGTTTCCGTTGTGCTTAGCGAAGCCCTGCGAAGATTGTTCTTCACCGACACCGTCATCACGCCGTCGTGCTGTCGGAACTCATCTACTACTTTGCCCCTCTTGCTGGATCAAGAAGGTGAGGATGTCATCGAGCTAAACATGTGCTGAAGGTGGAGGTGTCGTACGTTCGGTACTTGATCGGGACGGATCGTGAAGGTGTACGACTACATCAACCGCGTTCATAAACGCTTCTGCTTAGCGATCTTCAAGGGTATGAAGATGCTCTCCCCCTCTCGTAGCTATGCATCTCCATGGATAGATCTTGCGTGTGCATAGATTTGTTTTTCCATGCAACGCTTCCCAACAGTGGTATCAGAGCCAGGTCTATGCGTAGATGATATGCACGGGTAGATTTTTGTTTGTTTTCCATGCAATGTTTTTTGTTCTTAGCCTTGTCCGCCCCACCGATATTCTCCTTCTCGCTATGGTCTTTCGATTGTGCTTGAGCCGACTTCTTATTGAGATGTCGTTGTTCAGCATGAATGGCATTTTGCGATGGCAGAGGATATTGCTGCCCTTGAGTGCACCGGCACGTGGGATCTAGTTTCTCTTCCTCCCTGTGTTCGTCCTATCACTTGCAAGTGGGTCTATAAGATTAAGACTCGCTCTGATGGTTCTCTTGAGCGTTATAAAGCTCATCTTGTGGCTCGTGGTTTTCAGCAGGAGCATGGTCAAGATTATGATGAGACTTTTGCTCCTGTGGCCCATATGACCACTATCCGCACACTTCTCGCTGTGGCCTCTATTCGCCACTGGTCTGTGTCTCAGCTTGATGCTAAGAATGTCTTTCTTGATGATGAGATGCGTGAGGAGGTTTATATGCAACCGCCACCTGGGTATTCAGTTCCTGATGGCATGGTTTGTCGTCTTCGTCGCTCTCTCTATGGCCTTAAGCAAGCCCCCCACGCTTGGTTTGAGCATTTTTCCTATGTGGTCACTTCAGCTGGTTTTTCGCCCCGTGCTTAGGATCCAACATTGTTTGTACATCTTTCTACTCGTGGTCACACTCTTCTTCTTCTGTATGTTGATGTCATGATCATCACTAGCGATGATTCTAAGTGCATTGCATTTGTCAAGGCCCATTTCACTGAGCAGTTTCTTATGTTTGATCTTGGTCCTCTTCGTTACTTTCTTGGGATCGAGGTTTTCTCCACCTCTGATGGCTTTTTTTTTCCAAGAAAAGTGTATCCAGGAACTACTTGCTCGTGCATCTCTTAGTGATGAGCACATTGTTGAGACTCCTATGGAGCTCAATGTTCACTTTCACGCTTTTGATGGTGAGCCCTTGTCTGATCCGACGCGTTATCGTCATCTTGTTGGGAGGCTTGTGTATCTTGCTGTCACTCGTCCGAATATCCTCTATCATGTCCACATTCTTAGTCAGTCTGTTTCTGCTCCCACTTCAGTTTGCTATAGTCACCTTCTTCGTGTTTCACAATATATTCATGTCACGATCTTTCATCGTCTTTTTTTCCCTCGTTACAACTCCAGGCCTATTCGGATGATACGTGGGCTAATGATCCTTCATATCGTCGCTCACTTTCTGCTTACTGTGTTTTTCTTGGTGATTCTCTCATTGTCTGGAAGACAAAGAAACAGACTGCAGTTTCTCGTTCGAGTGTACAGACCGAGTTGCGGGCTATGATTCTTATGACGGCAAAGGTGACTTGATTACAATGGTTGCTGAAGGATTTTGGTGTTTCTGTTACTGCATCTACCATCCTCTTGTTAGACAGTATAATTGCTATTGTGCGGGACCCCATGAAGCATGAACTTACCAAGCATATTAGTGTTGATGCCTTTTTTGTGCGCGCTATTGTGCAAGATCATATTATTACTCTTCACTACGTGCCTTCCGAGTTACGGTTAGCAGACTTCTTCACGAGGTCCAGACTAGAGCGCAACATGAATTTCATCCTTTTAAACTTCGAGTTGTGGATCCACCATGAGTTTGAGGAAGGTGTTAGAGTTATATTAATGGTGATCTTTGGTCTTTTGTATTCTAGACTTTTGGTAGGGTTGGAAAAAAAGGTCGAAGCTCGCGAGCTAAACGAGTAGTTCGTGACTCGGCTCGAATCGACTCGAACTCGAAGAATAACGAGTCGAGCCAAGCTTTAGTTTAAGATCGTTTATAGACCAAGTTAAACGAGCCAATCTCACGAGTACTCGTGTAACTCGTTAGACTCGGTACAAAAAATCAGCCACTCCCAATACAAAAAAAGATAAGCCACCCAGCACCCTACGTTCCAGGCGCACAACACAAAGCCCAACCATTAAAGGCCCATCCGCCTAGAAGACTCATGCGTTACAAGGAAATTACAATTGTTTAGTGATATATATGTTTAATATATACATAATCAATTTTACCATTTTGAGGGTTTTATGTTCATATCTTTAACAAGCTTAACAAGCTAAACGAGCCAGTTCACGAGTTATACGAGTCAATCTTGGGTTTAAGCTCGTTATAGTAACGAGTCGAGTCGAGCTAGCTCGGTAACTAAACGAGCTCTAGCGAGTTGAGGACTCGGCTCGAATTCCAGCCCTAACTTTTGGCTTTTTTTTATATAAGTATGTATACATGCTGGTTTTGGCCTTCTAATAATAATGAGGCGCGTGCGCGAATGCGACGCAAGTAGTACGTGGTGCGTGTTGCAGCCAGCCACTCGTGACGGCGTCGGCATGTAACCCAAAACGGGCCGCCACCATTTCTGACACAGCACGTGCGTGACCATGTCCATCCAGACACAGTATCACCGGTGCTAGCAGCCAACGTAGCATGTGCACGTGATGGACCAGGCAGGAACGCCCATGGCCGCCCCGCCCGGACGGGGTCACATGCGAGAGCGAGACGAGACGAGACGAGACGAAACGAAGCAGCGGCGCGCCAGTTTGGCATTCCATTCCGTTTGACCACCATCCCCACGGGAAGGGAAAAGCGACGAGGACACACACACACATAGCTCCTTTTGAAGAGAATTCCTTATTTAACATCGAGTTTAAATTTTATGCCCTATTTGACATTCATAAATAATTTCTTCCCTATCTAACAACGAGTCTAAATTTTATACCTTTTATAATATTTTTGTTCATTTTAAACCAAAATGACACCTGAAAAGACTCTTTTGTCCTCAAATGGTATGTTTGTGTGCATGTGTGTGCTGTTACGTGAGTGCGCGTGTACGTGTATGTGTGTGCTACTGCTGAGTGTCTGTGCGTGTCAGTGTGCGCGTGTGTGTCTGCTACTTCATGTGTACGTGTGTATTTGCTAGTGGGTGTGTAGGTGCATGTGTGTGTGGGCACGCGTGCTGTTGCGTGCATGCGTGTTTATGCATTACCAAAAGGTATTAGGTGTAATTTGTTCTACCTATCTGACTCCTTAATTTTTGCCCTAATCGATCTACAGTAAAGATAAAAAAGGCCCACGAATGGATTGCCTAACAAAAAGCCCTACCAATGCAGCGTGGTGATTTTATCTCTTCTCCAATTTTCACGCATGCAATCATCGGACAGATCCAAAAATAAATTATGCACGCAGTTAGGAGTTCCGCAGGAGAAAATAGATAGTTAAGGAGACCACAGGGCCGTGAGTAAGCAGGGAATAAATCACTAGCTTGTTGCTACGTGTGTGCTACTGTCCTTGCGTTGATGCTATGTATGTGCTATTGCCCTATGCACACACATACCACATGAAGGGTAAAAGAGTCTTTTCCGGTGTTATTTAGTCTCAAAATGCACAAAAATGTCATAATATGCATAAAATTTAGACTCGTTGCTAGATAGGGAGGAAAAAGTTTTTTGATGTCAAATAAGAAAACGAAATTTAAGATAATGTTAAATAAGGAATTCTTTCCTCCTTTTGAGGCAGCCAAAAGCTGGTGGTGTCTGACTGTCTGCTCGCTCGGCTCAGCGTGCGAAAAGAGATTCCGTGCGTGCTCCCGCGACGTTTTTTTTTGGACACACTCGCACCCACCCAAGCCTGCATGTTTGTTTACTTGGGTCTAGCGCATTGCGCGCGAGGAATAGGCTCGTAGTAGCAGGTCATGTGAGATCGCTGCGATTTTCCTCCTCATTCGATCGATCGGCGCACCCTATTTTTGTCTGCCATGCTTTGTTTCTCTGTCCACTCCGACGGAGCACATTTTACGTAGTACAATTTGATCATGGATCACGACGCAAGGTTCCTCTCCGGCGAGAGCTTTCTGGCCATCTTCTCTGCGGGAAGCAATTGCTCCGAGCATGGCCGTGGCGTGGCGAAAAACACCGTCCACGGACCACGGTGCAGACAAAGGTCAGGAGCGCGAGTAATAAAAGCATGGGCGCAGTGAAGCGAGCACAGGAACCCAAGGCGCAAAGCCAGGCAAACACTGACACCCTCCCCCACAATTAATTACAAGCTCCGGACGGACGACTGCGCAGTCCGCCTCCGTCGTCATTCTCCCCGAGACGAGACGAGACGAGACGGCGCACGCATTGGATGCCATTCTAATCTCTCCCCCGCTCCTCCCCTCCCCGCCTCTCCATTATCGGAGGTCGGCGAAACCCCCATTTCCATCCCCTTCGCCGGCCAAAAACAACCAGACAAGTAACAAAAACCAAGCCTTTTTCGTCGCTCCCCCGCCGCTCTGGTCCTGCGCGCTGGAGCGGAGCGCTCGCCTGCCTTCCGGAAGGGGGAAAGTGGGACTGAGAGAGAGCACACCGTACCAGATGGACCTGCTCGCCGCCCCTCGGTAGCCCCGGGCGGACATTGCCGCCTCCCTCTTCCTCCTCCCCGGACAAGAAGCAGAAGCCGCTGGGGGCAATGAGGAAGCACGGGTGGCAGCTGCCGTACCACCCGCTGCAGGTGGTGGCGATAGCCGTCTTCGCCGCGCTGGGCTTCGCCTTCTACGTCTTCTTCCTGCCCTTCGTCGGGAGCCAGACCTCCCAGTACGTCGCCATGGGCCTCTACACCCCGCTGGTGAGCCGACCCACCTTCCCCAACCCCCGCCCCTCCCCAGCTTTCAACAGATCCGGTCCGGTGCCTCCTAACTGACGGACTCACTCACTGACTGCTGCACCAAATCACCTGCAGATTACGTGCGTCGTCACGCTCTACATTTGGTGCGCCGCCACCAACCCCGGCGACCCCGGCATCTGCAAGCCGACCAGGCTGCACTCGAGGCTGGACAAGGAAGGGCGGCAGTCCCACTCCCACTCCCACATGGACTCGGACCACGGCCTTCATGCTGCTGACAACAGCGAGAAGCTGAGCAGCATGCTCGAGAGGAAGGACTCGCCTTCTTGGCCCAGATGCTCTCAACTGCTCTGCTTAGTCTGTTTGCCCTTTTCATGCTTGTTCAAGAGATGCCTCCATCCTGATGACCAGCATTCTGAAGAGAACATGAGCGAGGAGGGCATGTTCTTCTGCAGCTTATGTGAAGCCGAGGTATGGCTAATCGATGTCTCCGGCATATCCAACATTATTGGGCAATTTCGCAACATGTTGTCTTTACATGTTTCCACCAAGTTGTGCTTAGTGTGCCAAGTGCCAATGAATTTGGACTAGATGTCAGGATATTCGATGTAATTTTAGTAGGTTGTAGTCGGACATACAAGATGGTGTGCAGTACTAGTTTGAATCAAATGTTATTGCTACACTAGGTCGCTCTATCTTACGGGGAATGGCATGACTTCTTCACCTTTTTTGCGACATGTCATTACAAACCTTCGTATGTGTTTATGTAGGTTTTGAAGAACAGTAAGCATTGCAGGGTGTGCGACAAGTGTGTTGATGGCTTTGATCACCATTGCAGAGTAAGATACATTTTCAATGTTCTCTGCCCTGTTATTCATATCCCTGCTTCCTTTCAAGAATGCAACGTTCCTATTTTCCCTGATGTTCGTGCTCTCTCACAGTGGCTCAACAATTGCGTCGGGAAAAGGAACTACAAAGGGTTCTTCATTCTAATGTCTTGTGCCGTTCTCCTGGTAAGTGTGGGCCTCTCTATGAGTTGACCACAATGGGATCTCAAAAGTCAAAAGAGTGTAATAAGAACAATGATAGCTACCCTGTAACTGCATTCACCTTCAGTTGCACTGAGATGGGGAAATCATAACTTCATAGCCATCATAACTTATGCAACCAACTAGCAATTGCTTGTAGTTAGATTTTTTTTCCGTGTCCCTTTTATTCTGGTTGATCATTGACAGGTCTCCATGGTTTGTCCACCTTGGGCAGCTTGTGGTGCAGTGGTTGTCAGGAACCCTTGTGATAATTCTCTGCATTGTGAAGCGAGGGGAGTTCTCAAGACAGATTGACACAAAGTTAGGAAGCAGCTTCTCAACTGTAGCATTTGTAATTGTTGTGGTGAGTTCATATAATTTTCCTATCAAGTACATGTTTACTGCACTGAGGCATGAAGCGAAAATTTATTTACAACGTTTAATGTTTAAATTACATATTACTATTCTGATGGTGATACTTTGACTTATTACAGGCTACTTGCACCATACTAGCAATGATCGCGACTGTACCGCTTGCTCAACTTCTGTGCTTCCATATTCTTCTTATCAAGAAGGTAAATCACTTTGAGACTGTCACTGAAGCTGTGGATTTTTTTCATTGTTTCATTTTGAGATGGAGAGGGGGAGGGAGGAGGGGTCCCCATCCTAAATTTTTGAAATCAAAAGACAGCTTCCGGCGTTCCGTGCAAAACATGTTTGGCCATAATTTTGCTGTTGCTTGGTCCTTACTTCCATCTAATCCGAAACAGAGCCAACTCTTATTCCATTTTTCTTTTATTGCCAATTTTTTCGGCATATTTGTGGCTAATAAGACAACATACGGTGACCATCTCCTTT